>NC_134266.1:282327234-282499734 GCF_031893055.1 Leptodactylus fuscus
ATACAGGAGGAGAGGGCTTACATGGGGGTGTATACAGGAGGAGAGGGCTTACATGGGGGTGTATACAGGAGGAGAGGGCTTACATGGGGTGTATACAGGAGGAGAGGGCTTACATGGAGTGTATACAGGAGGAGAGGGCTTACATGGGGGTGTATACAGGAGGAGAGGGCTTACATGGGGTGTATACAGGAGGAGAGGGCTTACATGGGGTGTATACAGGAGGAGAGGGCTTACATGGGGGTGTATACAGGAGGAGAGGGCTTACATGGAGGTGTATACAGGACGAGAGGGCTTACATGGGACCGTATACAGGAGGAGAGGGCTTACATGGGGGTGTATACAGGAGGAGAGGGCTTACATGGGGGTGTATACAGGAGGAGATGGCTTACATGGGGTGTATACAGGGGGAGAGGGCTTACATGGGGGTGTATACAGGAGGAGAGGGCTTACATGGGACTGTATACAGGAGGAGAGGGCTTACATGGGGTTGTATACAGGAGGAGAGGGCTTACATGGGGCTGTATACAGGAGGAGAGGGCTTACATGGGGGTGTATACAGGAGGAGAGGGCTTACATGGGACTGTATACAGGAGGAGAGGGCTTACATGGGGGTGTATACAGGAGGAGAGGACTTACATGGGGGTGTATACAGGAGGAGAGGGCTTACATGGGACTGTATACAGGAGGAGAGGGCTTACATGAGGTGTATACAGGAGGAGAGGGCTTACATGGGACTGTATACAGGAGGAGAGGGCTTACATGGGGGTGTATACAGGAGGACAGGGCTTACATGGAGGTGTATACAGGAGGAGAGGGCTTACATGGGGTGTATACAGGAGGAGAGGGCGTACATGGGACTGTATACAGGAGGAGAGGGCTTACATGGGGGTGTATACAGGAGGAGAGGGCTTACATGGAGGTGTATACAGGAGGAGAGGGCTTACATGGGGTGTATACAGGAGGAGAGGGCTTACATGGAGGTGTATACAGGAGGAGAGGGCTTACATGGGGTGTATACAGGAGGAGAGGGCTTACATGGGGGTGTATACAGGAGGAGAGGGCTTACATGGGACTGTATACAGGAGGAGAGGGCTTACATGGGGGTGTATACAGGAGGAGAGGGCTTACATGGAGGTGTATACAGGAGGAGAGGGCTTACATGGGGGTGTATACAGGAGGACAGGGCTTACATGGAGGTGTATACAGGAGGAGAGGGCTTACATGGGGGTGTATACAGGAGGAGAGGGCTTACATGGGGGTGTATACAGGAGGAGAGGGCTTACATGGGGTGTATACAGGAGGAGAGGGCTTACATGGAGTGTATACAGGAGGAGAGGGCTTACATGGAGGTGTATACAGGAGGAGAGGGCTTACATGGGGTGTATACAGGAGGAGAGGGCTTACATGGAGTGTATACAGGAGGAGAGGGCTTACATGGAGGTGTATACAGGAGGAGAGGGCTTACATGGGACTGTATACAGGAGGAGAGGGCTTACATGGGGCTGTATACAGGAGGAGAGGGCTTACATGGGACTGTATACAGGAGGAGAGGGCTTACATGGGACTGTATACAGGAGGAGAGGGCTTACATGGGGGTGTATACAGGAGGAGAGGGCTTACATGGGGCTGTATACAGGAGGAGAGGGCTTACATGGGGGTGTATACAGGAGGAGAGGGCTTACATGGGGGTGTATACAGGAGGAGAGGGCTTACATGGGGGTGTATACAGGAGGAGAGGGCTTACATGGGGCTGTATACAGGAGGAGAGGGCTTACATGGGACTGTATACAGGAGGAGAGGGCTTACATGGGGGTGTATACAGGAAGAGAGGGCTTACATGGGGGTGTATACAGGAGGAGAGGGCTTACATGGGGGTGTATACAGGAGGAGAGGGCTTACATGGGGGTGTATACAGGAGGAGAGGGCTTACATGAGGCTGTATACAGGAGGAGAGGGCTTACATGGGGGTGTATACAGGAGGAGAGGGCTTACATGGGGGTGTATACAGGAGGAGAGGGCTTACATGGGGGTGTATACAGGAGGAGAGGGCTTACATGGGATCGTATACAGGAGGAGAGGGCTTACATGGGGGTGTATACAGGAGGAGAGGGCTTACATGGGGGTGTATACAGGAGGAGAGGGCTTACATGGGGGTGTATACAGGAGGAGAGGGCTTACATGGGGTGTATACAGGAGGAGAGGGCTTACATGGGGTGTATACAGGAGGAGAGGGCTTACATGGGGGTGTATACAGGACGAGAGGGCTTACATGGAGGTGTATACAGGACGAGAGGGCTTACATGGGACCGTATACAGGAGGAGAGGGCTTACATGGGGTGTATACAGGAGGAGAGGGCTTACATGGGGTGTATACAGGAGGAGAGGGCTTACATGGGGCTGTATACAGGAGGAGAGGGCTTACATGGGGGTGTATACAGGAGGAGAGGGCTTACATGGGACTGTATACAGGAGGAGAGGGCTTACATGAGGTGTATACAGGAGGAGAGGGCTTACATGGGACTGTATACAGGAGGAGAGGGCTTACATGGGGGTGTATACAGGAGGACAGGGCTTACATGGAGGTGTATACAGGAGGATAGGGCTTACATGGGGTGTATACAGGAGGAGAGGGCTTACATGGAGGTGTATACAGGAGGAGAGGGCTTACATGGGGTGTATACAGGAGGAGAGGGCTTACATGGGGGTGTATACAGGAGGAGAGGGCTTACATGGGACTGTATACAGGAGGAGAGGGCTTACATGGGGGTGTATACAGGAGGAGATGGCTTACATGGGGTGTATACAGGGGGAGAGGGCTTACATGGGGGTGTATACAGGAGGAGATGGCTTACATGGGGTGTATACAGGGGGAGAGGGCTTACATGGGGGTGTATACAGGAGGAGAGGGCTTACATGGGGCTGTATACAGGAGGAGAGGGCTTACATGGGGCTGTATACAGGAGGAGAGGGCTTACATGGGACTGTATACAGGAGGAGAGGGCTTACATGGGGGTGTATACAGGAGGAGAGGGCTTACATGGGACCGTATACAGGAGGAGAGGGCTTACATGGGGTTGTATACAGGAGGAGAGGGCTTACATGGGGGTGTATACAGGAGGAGAGGGCTTACATGGGGTGTATACAGGAGGAGAGGGCTTACATGGGGTGTATACAGGAGGAGAGGGCTTACATGGGGGTGTATACAGGAGGAGAGGGCTTACATGGAGGTGTATACAGGAGGAGAGGGCTTACATGGGGGTGTATACAGGAGGACAGGGCTTACATGGGGCTGTATACAGGAGGAGAGGGCTTACATGGGGCTGTATACAGGAGGAGAGGGCTTACATGGGGGTGTATACAGGAGGAGAGGGCTTACATGGGACTGTATACAGGAGGAGAGGGCTTACATGGGGGTGTATACAGGAGGAGAGGACTTACATGGGGGTGTATACAGGAGGAGAGGGCTTACATGGGACTGTATACAGGAGGAGAGGGCTTACATGAGGTGTATACAGGAGGAGAGGGCTTACATGGGACTGTATACAGGAGGAGAGGGCTTACATGGGGGTGTATACAGGAGGACAGGGCTTACATGGAGGTGTATACAGGGGGAGAGGGCTTACATGGGGGTGTATACAGGAGGAGAGGGCTTACATGGGGTGTATACAGGAGGAGAGGGCTTACATGGAGGTGTATACAGGAGGAGAGGGCTTACATGGGGTGTATACAGGAGGAGAGGGCTTACATGGGGGTGTATACAGGAGGAGAGGGCTTACATGGGACTGTATACAGGAGGAGAGGGCTTACATGGGGGTGTATACAGGAGGAGAGGGCTTACATGGAGGTGTATACAGGAGGAGAGGGCTTACATGGGGGTGTATACAGGAGGACAGGGCTTACATGGAGGTGTATACAGGAGGAGAGGGCTTACATGGGGGTGTATACAGGAGGAGAGGGCTTACATGGAGGTGTATACAGGAGGAGAGGGCTTACATGGAGGTGTATACAGGAGGAGAGGGCTTACATGGAGGTGTATACAGGAGGAGAGGGCTTACATGGGGGTGTATACAGGAGGACAGGGCTTACATGGGGGTGTATACGGGAGGAGAGGGCTTACATGGGGGTGTATACAGGAGGAGAGGGCTTACATGGGGGTGTATACAGGAGGAGAGGGCTTACATGGGGTGTATACAGGAGGAGAGGGCTTACATGGAGTGTATACAGGAGGAGAGGGCTTACATGGAGGTGTATACAGGAGGAGAGGGCTTACATGGGGTGTATACAGGAGGAGAGGGCTTACATGGAGTGTATACAGGAGGAGAGGGCTTACATGGGGTGTATATAGGGGGAGAGGGCTTACATGGGGGTGTATACAGGAGGAGAGGGCTTACATGGGGTGTATATAGGGGGAGAGGGCTTACATGGGGGTGTATACAGGAGGAGAGGGCTTACATGGGTCTGTATACAGGAGGAGAGGGCTTACATGGGGGTGTATACAGGAGGAGAGGGCTTACATGGCACTGTATACAGGAGGAGAGGTCTTACATGGAGGTGTATACAGGAGGAGAGGGCTTACATGGGGGTGTATACAGGAGGAGAGGGCTTACATGGAGCTGTATACAGGAGGAGAGGGCTTACATGGGGGTGTATACAGGAGGAGAGGGCGTACATGGAGGTGTATACAGGAGGAGAGGGCTTACATGGGGGTGTATACAGGAGGAGGGGGCTTACATGGGGGTGTATACAGGAGGATAGGGCTTACATGGGGGTGTATACAGGAGGAGAGGGCTTACATGGGGGTGTATACAGGAGGAGAGGGCTTACATGGGGGTGTATACAGGAGGAGAGAGCTTACATGGGGGTGTATACAGGAGGAGAGGGATTACATGGGGGTGTATACAGGAGGAGAGGGCTTACATGGGGGTGTATACAGGAGGAGAGGGCTTACATGGGGGTGTATACAGGAGGAGAGGGCTTACATGGGACTGTATACAGGAGGAGAGGGCTTACATGGGACTGTATACAGGAGGAGAGGGCTTACATGGGGGTGTATACAGGAGGAGAGGGCTTACATGGGGGTGTATACAGGAGGAGAGGGCTTACATGGGGGTGTATACAGGAGGAGAGGGCTTACATGGGACTGTATACAGGAGGAGAGGGCTTACATGGGACTGTATACAGGAGGAGAGGGCTTACATGGGGTTGTATACAGGAGGAGAGGGCTTACATGGGGTTGTATACAGGAGGAGAGGGCTTACATGGGGTGTATACAGGAGGAGAGGGCTTACATGGGACTGTATACAGGAGGAGAGGGCTTACATGGGGTGTATACAGGAGGAGAGGGCTTACATGGGACTGTATACAGGAGGAGAGGGCTTACATGGGACTGTATACAGGAGGAGAGGGCTTACATGGGGTTGTATACAGGAGGAGAGGGCTTACATGGGACTGTATACAGGAGGAGAGGGCTTACATGGGACTGTATACAGGAGGAGAGGGCTTACATGGGGTTGTATACAGGAGGAGAGGGCTTACATGGGGGTGTATACAGGAGGAGAGGGCTTACATGGGGTGTATACAGGAGGAGAGGGCTTACATGGGGTGTATACAGGAGGAGAGGGCTTACATGGGGGTGTATACAGGAGGAGAGGGCTTACATGGGGTGTATACAGGAGGAGAGGGCTTACATGGGGTGTATACAGGAGGAGAGGGCTTACATGGGGGTGTATACAGGAGGAGAGGGCTTACATGGAGGTGTATACAGGAGGAGAGGGCATACATGGGACTGTATACAGGAGGAGAGGGCTTACATGGGGGTGTATACAGGAGGAGAGGGCTTACATGGGGGTGTATACAGGAGGAGAGGGCTTACATGGGGGTGTATACAGGAGGAGAGGGCTTACATGGGGGTGTATACAGGAGGAGAGGGCTTACATGGGACTGTATACAGGAGGAGAGGGCTTACATGGGAATGTATACAGGAGGAGAGGGCTTACATGGGACTGTATACAGGAGGAGAGGGCTTACATGGGACTGTATACAGGAGGAGAGGGCTTACATGGGACTGTATACAGGAGGAGAGGGCTTACATGGGGGTGTATACAGGAGGAGAGGGCTTACATGGAGGTGTATACAGGAGGAGAGGGCTTACATGGAGGTGTATACAGGAGGAGAGGGCTTACATGGGGTGTATACAGGAGGAGAGGGCTTACATGGGGGTGTATACAGGAGGAGAGGGCTTACATGGGGGTGTATACAGGAGGAGAGGGCTTACATGGAGGTGTATACAGGAGGAGAGGGCTTACATGGGGTGTATACAGGAGGAGAGGGCTTACATGGGGGTGTATACAGGAGGAGAGGGCTTACATGGAGGTGTATACAGGAGGAGAGGGCTTACATGGGGTGTATACAGGAGGAGAGGGCTTACATGGGGGTGTATACAGGAGGAGAGGGCTTACATGGGGGTGTATACAGGAGGAGAGGGCTTACATGGGGGTGTATACAGGAGGAGAGGGCTTACATGGAGGTGTATACAGGAGGAGAGGGCTTACATGGGGTGTATACAGGAGGAGAGGGCTTACATGGGGGTGTATACAGGAGGAGAGGGCTTACATGGGACTGTATACAGGAGGAGAGGGCTTACATGGGGGTGTATACAGGAGGACAGGTCTTACATGGAGGTGTATACAGGAGGAGAGGGCTTACATGGGAGTGTATACAGGAGGAGAGGGCTTACATGGAGGTGTATACAGAAGGAGAGGGCTTACATGGAGGTGTATACAGAAGGAGAGGGCTTACATGGGGGTGTATACAGGAGGAGAGGGCTTACATGGGGTGTATACAGGAGGAGAGGGCTCACATGGGGGTGTATACAGGAGGAGAGGGCTTACATGGGGTGTATACAGGAGGAGAGAGCTTACATGGGGCTGTATACAGGAGGAGAGGGCTTACATGGGACTGTATACAGGAGGAGAGGGCTTACATGGGGGTGTATACAGGAGGAGAGGGCTTACATGAGGCTGTATACAGGAGGAGAGGGCTTACATGGGGGTGTATACAGGAGGAGAGGGCTTACATGGGGGTGTATACAGGAGGAGAGGGCTTACATGGGACCGTATACAGGAGGAGAGGGCTTACATGGGGGTGTATACAGGAGGAGAGGGCTTACATGGGGGTGTATACAGGAGGAGAGGGCTTACATGGGGGTGTATACAGGAGGAGAGGGCTTACATAGGGTGTATACAGGAGGAGAGGGCTTACATGGGGTGTATACAGGAGGAGAGGGCTTACATGGGGGTGTATACAGGACGAGAGGGCTTACATGGAGGTGTATACAGGACGAGAGGGCTTACATGGGACCGTATACAGGAGGAGAGGGCTTACATGGGGTGTATACAGGAGGAGAGGGCTTACATGGGGTGTATACAGGAGGAGAGGGCTTACATGGGGCTGTATACAGGAGGAGAGGGCTTACATGGGGGTGTATACAGGAGGAGAGGGCTTACATGGGACTGTATACAGGAGGAGAGGGCTTACATGAGGTGTATACAGGAGGAGAGGGCTTACATGGGACTGTATACAGGAGGAGAGGGCTTACATGGGGGTGTATACAGGAGGACAGGGCTTACATGGAGGTGTATACAGGAGGAGAGGGCTTACATGGAGGTGTATACAGGAGGAGAGGGCTTACATGGGGTGTATACAGGAGGAGAGGGCTTACATGGGGGTGTATACAGGAGGAGAGGGCTTACATGGGACTGTATACAGGAGGAGAGGGCTTACATGGGGGTGTATACAGGAGGAGAGGGCTTACATGGGGGTGTATACAGGAGGAGATGGCTTACATGGGGTGTATACAGGGGGAGAGGGCTTACATGGGGGTGTATACAGGAGGAGAGGGCTTACATGGGGCTGTATACAGGAGGAGAGGGCTTACATGGGGTTGTATACAGGAGGAGAGGGCTTACATGGGGGTGTATACAGGAGGAGAGGGCTTACATGGGACCGTATACAGGAGGAGAGGGCTTACATGGGGTTGTATACAGGAGGAGAGGGCTTACATGGGGGTGTATACAGGAGGAGAGGGCTTACATGGGGTGTATACAGGAGGAGAGGGCTTACATGGGGTGTATACAGGAGGAGAGGGCTTACATGGGGGTGTATACAGGAGGAGAGGGCTTACATGGAGGTGTATACAGGACGAGAGGGCTTACATGGGACCGTATACAGGAGGAGAGGGCTTACATGGGGTGTATACAGGAGGAGAGGGCTTACATGGGGGTGTATACAGGAGGAGAGGGCTTACATGGGGGTGTATACAGGAGGAGATGGCTTACATGGGGTGTATACAGGGGGAGAGGGCTTACATGGGGGTGTATACAGGAGGAGAGGGCTTACATGGGGCTGTATACAGGAGGAGAGGGCTTACATGGGGCTGTATACAGGAGGAGAGGGCTTACATGGGGTTGTATACAGGAGGAGAGGGCTTACATGGGACTGTATACAGGAGGAGAGGGCTTACATGGGGGTGTATACAGGAGGAGAGGACTTACATGGGGGTGTATACAGGAGGAGAGGGCTTACATGGGACTGTATACAGGAGGAGAGGGCTTACATGAGGTGTATACAGGAGGAGAGGGCTTACATGGGACTGTATACAGGAGGAGAGGGCTTACATGGGGGTGTATACAGGAGGACAGGGCTTACATGGAGGTGTATACAGGAGGAGAGGGCTTACATGGGGGTGTATACAGGAGGAGAGGGCTTACATGGGGTGTATACAGGAGGAGAGGGCTTACATGGAGTGTATACAGGAGGAGAGGGCTTACATGGAGGTGTATACAGGAGGAGAGGGCTTACATGGGGTGTATACAGGAGGAGAGGGCTTACATGGAGTGTATACAGGAGGAGAGGGCTTACATGGAGGTGTATACAGGAGGAGAGGGCTTACATGGGACTGTATACAGGAGGAGAGGGCTTACATGGGGCTGTATACAGGAGGAGAGGGCTTACATGGGACTGTATACAGGAGGAGAGGGCTTACATGGGACTGTATACAGGAGGAGAGGGCTTACATGGGGGTGTATACAGGAGGAGAGGGCTTACATGGGGCTGTATACAGGAGGAGAGGGCTTACATGGGGGTGTATACAGGAGGAGAGGGCTTACATGGGGGTGTATACAGGAGGAGAGGGCTTACATGAGGCTGTATACAGGAGGAGAGGGCTTACATGGGGGTGTATACAGGAGGAGAGGGCTTACATGGGGCTGTATACAGGAGGAGAGGGCTTACATGGGACTGTATACAGGAGGAGAGGGCTTACATGGGGGTGTATACAGGAGGAGAGGGCTTACATGGGGCTGTATACAGGAGGAGAGGGCTTACATGGGGCTGTATACAGGAGGAGAGGGCTTACATGGGACTGTATACAGGAGGAGAGGGCTTACATGGGGGTGTATACAGGAAGAGAGGGCTTACATGGGGGTGTATACAGGAGGAGAGGGCTTACATGGGGGTGTATACAGGAGGAGAGGGCTTACATGGGGTGTATACAGGAGGAGAGGGCTTACATGGGGTGTATACAGGAGGAGAGGGCTTACATGGGGGTGTATACAGGAGGAGAGGGCTTACATGGGGTGTATACAGGAGGAGAGGGCTTACATGGGGTGTATACAGGAGGAGAGGGCTTACATGGGGGTGTATACAGGAGGAGAGGGCTTACATGGGGTGTATACAGGAGGAGAGGGCTTACATGGGGGTGTATACAGGAGGAGATGGCTTACATGGGGTGTATATAGGGGGAGAGGGCTTACATGGGGGTGTATACAGGAGGAGAGGGCTTACATGGGTCTGTATACAGGAGGAGAGGGCTTACATGGGGGTGTATACAGGAGGAGAGGGCTTACATGGCACTGTATACAGGAGGAGAGGTCTTACATGGAGGTGTATACAGGAGGAGAGGGCTTACATGGGGGTGTATACAGGAGGAGAGGGCTTACATGGAGCTGTATACAGGAGGAGAGGGCTTACATGGGGGTGTATACAGGAGGAGAGGGCGTACATGGAGGTGTATACAGGAGGAGAGGGCTTACATGGGGGTGTATACAGGAGGAGGGGGCTTACATGGGGGTGTATACAGGAGGATAGGGCTTACATGGGGGTGTATACAGGAGGAGAGGGCTTACATGGGGTTGTATACAGGAGGAGAGGGCTTACATGGGGGTGTATACAGGAGGAGAGGGCTTACATGGGGGTGTATACAGGAGGAGAGAGCTTACATGGGGGTGTATACAGGAGGAGAGGGCTTACATGGGGGTGTATACAGGAGGAGAGGGCTTACATGGGGGTGTATACAGGAGGAGAGGGCTTACATGGGACTGTATACAGGAGGAGAGGGCTTACATGGGGGTGTATACAGGAGGAGAGGGCTTACATGGAGGTGTATACAGGAGGAGAGGGCTTACATGGAGGTGTATACAGGAGGAGAGGGCTTACATGGGGGTGTATACAGGAGGAGAGGGCTTACATGGGGTGTATACAGCAGGAGAGGGCTTACATGGGGGTGTATACAGGAGGAGATGGCTTACATGGGGTGTATACAGGGGGAGAGGGCTTACATGGGACTGTATACAGGAGGAGAGGGCTTACATGGGGTGTATACAGGAGGAGAGGGCTTACATGGGGGTGTATACAGGAGGAGAGGGCTTACATGGGGGTGTATACAGGAGGAGAGGGCTTACATGGGACTGTATACAGGAGGAGAGGGCTTACATGGGGTGTATACAGGAGGAGAGGGCTTACATGGGGTGTATACGGGAGGAGAGGGCTTACATGGGGTGTATACAGGAGGAGAGGGCTTACATGGGGTGTATACAGGAGGAGAGGGCTTACATGGGGGTGTATACAGGAGGAGAGGGCTTACATGGGGTGTATACAGGAGGAGAGGGCTTACATGGGGGTGTATACAGGAGGAGAGGGCTTACATGGGGGTGTATACAGGAGGACAGGGCTTACATGGGGTGTATACAGGAGGAGAGGGCTTACATGGGGGTGTATACAGGAGAAGAGGGCTTACATGGGGTGTATACAGGAGGAGAGTGCTTACATGGGGGTGTATACAGGAGGAGAGGGCTTACATGGGGGTGTATACAGGAGGAGAGGGCTTACATGGGGGTGTATACAGGAGGAGAGGGCTTACATGGGGTGTATACAGGAGGAGAGGGCTTACATGGGGGTGTATACAGGAGAAGAGGGCTTACATGGGGTGTATACAGGAGGAGAGGGCTTACATGGGGGTGTATACAGGAGAAGAGGGCTTACATGGGGTGTATACAGGAGGAGAGGGCTTACATGGGGGTGTATACAGGAGGAGAGGGCTTACATGGGGTGTATATAGGAGGAGAGGGCTTACATGGGGGTGTATACAGGAGAAGAGGGCTTACATGGGGTGTATACAGGAGGAGAGGGCTTACATGGGGGTGTATACAGGAGGAGAGGGCTTACATGGGGTGTATACAGGAGGAGAGGGCTTACATGGGGGTGTATACAGGAGAAGAGGGCTTACATGGGGTGTATACAGGAGGAGAGGGCTTACATGGGGGTGTATACAGGAGGAGAGGGCTTACATGGGGCTGTATACAGGAGGAGAGGGCTTACATGGGGTGTATACAGGAGGAGAGGGCTTACATGGGGTGTATACAGGAGGAGAGGGCTTACATGGGACTGTATACAGGAGGAGAGGGCTTACATGGGGGTGTATACAGGAGAAGAGGGCTTACATGGGGTGTATACAGGAGGAGAGGGCTTACATGGGGGTGTATACAGGAGGAGAGGGCTTACATGGGGGTGTATACAGGAGAAGAGGGCTTACATGGGGTGTATACAGGAGGAGAGGGCTTACATGGGGCTGTATACAGGAGGAGAGGGCTTACATGAGGTGTATACAGGAGGAGAGGGCTTACATGAGGTGTATACAGGAGGAGAGGGCTTACATGGGGCTGTATACAGGAGGAGAGGGCTTACATGAGGTGTATACAGGAGAAGAGGGCTTACATGGGGTGTATACAGGAGGAGAGGGCTTACATGGGGGTGTATACAGGAGGAGAGGGCTTACATGGGGCTGTATACAGGAGGAGAGGGCTTACATGGGGCTGTATACAGGAGGAGAGGGCTTACATGGAGGTGTATACAGGAGGAGAGGGCTTACATGGGGGTGTATACAGGAGAAGAGGGCTTACATGGGGTGTATACAGGAGGAGAGGGCTTACATGGGGGTGTATACAGGGGGAGAGGGCTTACATGGGGGTGTATACAGGAGGAGAGGGCTTACATGGAGGTGTATACAGGAGGGGAGGGCTTACATGGGGGTGTATACAGGAGGAGAGGGCTTACATGTGGCTGTATACAGGAGGAGAGGGCTTACATGGGGGTGTATACAGGAGGAGGGGGCTTACATGGGGTGTATACAGGAGGAGAGGGCTTACATGGGGCTGTATACAGGAGGAGAGGGCTTACATGGGGTGTATACAGGAGGAGAGGGCTTACATGGGGGTGTATACAGGAGGAGAGGGATTACATGGGGGTGTATACAGGAGGAGAGGGCTTACATGGGGGTGTATACAGGAGGAGAGGGCTTACATGGGGGTGTATACAGGAGGAGAGGGCTTACATGAGGTGTATACAGGAGGAGAGGGCTTACATGGGGGTGTATACAGGAGGAGAGGGCTTACATGGAGGTGTATACAGGAGGAGAGGGCTTACATGGGGGTGTATACAGGAGAAGAGGGCTTACATGGGGTGTATACAGGAGGAGAGGGCTTACATGGGGGTGTATACAGGAGGAGAGGGCTTACATGGAGGTGTATACAGGAGGAGAGGGCTTACATGGGGGTGTATACAGGAGAAGAGGGCTTACATGGGGTGTATACAGGAGGAGAGGGCTTACATGGGGGTGTATACAGGGGGAGAGGGCTTACATGGGGTGTATACAGGAGGAGAGGGCTTACATGGAGGTGTATACAGGAGGAGAGGGCTTACATGGGGTGTATACAGGAGGAGAGGGCTTACATGGGGGTGTATACAGGAGGAGAGGGCTTACATGGGGTGTATACAGGAGGAGAGGGCTTACATGGGGCTGTATACAGGAGGAGAGGGCTTACATGAGGTGTATACAGGAGGAGAGGGCTTACATGAGGTGTATACAGGAGGAGAGGGCTTACATGGGGGTGTATACAGGAGGAGAGGGCTTACATGGGACTGTATACAGGAGGAGAGGGATTACATGGAGGTGTATACAGGAGGAGGGGGCTTACATGGAGGTGTATACAGGAGGAGAGGGCTTACATGGGGGTGTATACAGGAGGAGAGGGCTTACATGGGCTGTATACAGGAGGAGAGAGCTTACATGGGGGTGTATACAGGAGGAGAGGGCTTACATGGGGTGTATACAGGAGGAGGGGGCTTACATGAGGATTAGAGATGAGCAAACACTGTTCGATCGAATATCAGGCTGTTCAAGATATTTGATTCCAATCGAGTACAAGGCCGCATACGCAGTAAAAATTTGTATCCCCTCCCACCTTCCCTGGCGCTTTTTTTTGCACCAATAACTGTGCAGAGGAGGTGGGACAGGAACTACGACAACGGAGGCAGTTAAAAAAAAAATGAAAAAACCCATTGGCTGCCAAAAACATGTGACCTCCCATTTATAAGAATGGCCGCCGGCATATTCGCTATTTTTGCGGTCAGAGACAGGGAGAGAGAGATCTGCTGAGGGTTAGATAGGCATTAGCTTCTAGTAGGCAGGGAAAAACTGAAGAAAAACAACAGCTCTTCAGAGCTATATACTAAAGGGAGAGGAGTATAGAGTTCTTGCTATATACTGTCTGTACACCAAATTTCAGGCATCCCCAGTAGTTACTTGTTGCTGATACACCTGTCAAACAGCTTTTATTAGGGGTGTATAGACCATAAAAAGGGAATTAGTATACATCCAAAATGGGCAAGGCTAGTGCAAGAGGACGCGGGCCTGGAGATGCAGATGTGGAGCAAGGTTGCGCTCAACCAACAGCGTCTACTGCGACTACGGCTCTGCGGCAGCAAGCATTGCGCTTCCCCACAGTCCCCGGTGTCAGGGGTGGTCTCAATGGGACCACTTAAGTATATTGGATGGTAGTCAAACTTAAAGATAGACTCGAGTCAATAATGCGTTCCACGTTGAACCTGGGTAGAAGCATAGCTTTATTGCATACATCACACCTTTTATACCCATTAAAGTGGGCGGACAGATATGAACAAGAAATTTTAATATCCAATGACAATTCCCCAAAAAGGTAAATTCCCATCACACCACATGAAGTAATGTCAGCTGAAATCATCGTGTGACGTGACAAGGCAAAGTCCTGATGACTAGCTACTACTAATTTTATCCGAACTGTATTAACAGAAGTTTATGACTTTATTATGATCTGGTTTATTATGGGGTGCAGCATTCTGACTGCAAATATTCTGATTAATATGGACGATGGGTCAGAGATGCATTCTACAAGTTTAAGTATTACTGAAAGAATGTATATACATATAGGAAATATATATGAATGTATTCATTTCCTTATCAACGGCTTGATGGCCACATTGAGTAGGCTGCAGGGTATAAACCTAACCAGGCCCGAGCACCAGGAAGAGGTGTTACAATGGCTAGCAGATAAGCTTCCAGCACATTCTGCACCAGCCAGTCAGCCTCTACCTCAACTCCTCCTCCTACCCAACAGACTGCTCCTCCTTCCTCACAACATGCCCAATCTTCCCAGCAACCTAATCCCACCTTTCCCGCCTCCCAGGACCTGTTTTCAGCTCCATTCACTATCCCTCTCTCTGTCCCACCACGTCCTGAATCACTAGAGGTAACAGATGACTTCCCTGATGCACAAACACTGGAGCATCCGTTATCTCCTGTTGTTTCTGATGACCAGCAATCGGCCCTCAGTGACGTCGATGACGAGACACAGTTGCCATCAGGGCAGCCTGTTGCCGTTGTCGTTGCACAAGAGGAGGAGGAGGAGCCGTTGGAGGATTTGGAAGAGGAGGTGGTGGACGATGAGGCCACTGACCCGACCTGGACAGGGCGGATGTCAAGCGGGGAGAGCAGTGGAGATGTGGAGGGAAGTGCAGCACCAAAGAGGGTGGCTAGAGGCAGAGGCATGTCCAGAGGCAGAGGACAGCTGCTTCACCGAAGCCAGGCCACAGCCAGCAGGGCCCAACATGTTACCTCTTGTAGCCAGCCTAGAAAAACTCCCCCATCAAGGCCACGGTCTTCGGTGGTGTGGAATTTTTTTAATGTATGTGCAGCGGGCAAATATAGTGCTGTTTGCACACTCTGCAACTCGAAACTGAGTAGGGGCTCTGAAAAGAGCAACCTCACAACCACTGCCATGCGCCATCATTTGGAAGGCAAGCACTAGGCTCACTGGCAAAGAGCAAACGAAGGACAATCGTCGTCTTGTGTTGCCAGTGGTGGCCCTGCAGACCAGCAGCCAGGAAACCTCCACATCTTCTCCCTCATCCTCCCCTTTTCCTGCCTTAGCTCCTTCTCCTGCCTTACCTCCTTCTCCTGCCTTAGCTCCTTCTGTACCATCATGCGCCTCCTCAAAACAACCCACCATCTCCCAGACTTTTGAGCGCAGACAAAAATAAAGTGCTACCCACCCCCATGCACAAGTCTTAAATGCACACATCTCCAAACTGCTGGCCCAGGAGATGTTGCCGTTCCGGCTTGTTGAAACTCAGGCCTTCCGTGACCTGATGGCAAGTGCGGCACCTCGCTATGCCATCCCTAGCCATCACTACTTTTCCCGGTGTGCCGTCCCCGCCTTGCACCAGCACATGTCACGCAACACCCGGTGGGCCCTAAGTTCCGCGATTTGCACAAAGGTCCACTTGACCACCGACGCGTGGACAAGTGCATGCGGACAGGGACGCTACATTTCACTGACGGCACACTGGGTGAATGTAGTTGAGGCTGGGACCGGTTCACAATCTGGGACGGTCTACCTCATTTCCCCGCCCAACATTCCTGGTAGGGGCTCTGAACCACCACCCTCCTCTTCCTCCTCCACCTCCTCTGCCATCACATTGACCCCAGCTACCTGCTGGAAACGCTGCATCACTGGCGTGGGGAGACGTCAGCAGGCCGTGCTGAAGCTCATAAACTTGGGGGACAGACAGCACACTGCCTCAGAGGTGAGGGATGCCCTCCTCGATGAGACGGTAACATGGTTTTTGCCGCTGCACCTGGGCCCAGGCATGGTCGTGTGTGATAACGGCCGCAACCTGGTAGCGGCTCTGGAGCTTGCCAACCTCCAACACGTTCCATGCCTGGCCCACGTGTTCAATTTAGTGGTGCAACGGTTTTTGAAAACATACCCCAATGTAGCCAAACTACTGGTGAAAGTGCGGCGCTTGAGTGCCCACTTTTGCAAGTCCACAGTAGCCGCTGCTAGCCTCCAGCAACGCCTCCATCTGCCAGAACACCAGCTGATGTGCAACGTCCCCACATGTTGGAACTCAACGTACCACATGTTGAGTAGAGTATGTGAGCAGCAGAGACCCTTGATGGAGTTCCATCTCCAAAACCCAAGGGTTCCTCAGAGTCAGCTTCCGTAGTTTCTGCACCATGAGTGGCGATTGATGGCAGACTTATGCGAGATCTTGCGTGTCTTTGAGGAGTCAACCATGAGGGTCAGCTGTGACGACGCAATCGTGAATGTCACAATCCCGCTCCTGTGTGTGATGCGAGAATCCCTCATCGCCATCAGGGATAACGCATTGGACGCTGAGGAGTCGGGCATAGGAGCAGAAACATCCCAGCAGGATAGTCAGGGCACACTCCTGTCCGCTTCACAGCGTATATTGAGGGAGGAGGAGGACAAAGTGGCAGATCTCATTGTCACACAGGAGGCTAGCGGGAAAGTGCATTGCGTCCCATTGCTGCACCGTAGTTGGGGCGAAATGGAGGAGGAAATGGAGAGTGACCGTTCCGGTGGCCGACACCAGCCCTGTCCTCTCCAATCCCTCTGCGGCCTATACTTATTGGGTCTTATTGGATTTGTGGATGGAACTTGCTCTGTACGCATTGAAGGTCCTTTCCTGCCCTGCCGCCAGCGTGCCTTCGGAAAGGGTCTTTAGCGCTGCCGGTGGCATAATTACGGATAAGCGCAGCCGGCTGTCAGCTGACAGTGCTGACCGGCTGACGCTCATAAAAATGAACAGCCACTGGATAGACCCATCATTTTCATGTCCACCGGTGTCAAGAACCCCGGCCTGAAGTTGCATGTGTGTCCTCACCCTCTACATCCTCCTCCTCCTCATACTCCTCCACCATCAGCGTTGCACAATTCTGCTCCTACTAGGATCAATCCACCCTTATACCCCCAACTCTGCTGGTTAGAGTCTCTACTCACTCCAAGGGCCAAAAACACTGCTTTTTAACCCCTTCCTGCCAAAGGCATTTTTTGACTTCCTGACCAAGCTCGATTTTTCAAAACTGACGTGTCACTTTATGTGGCAATAACTTTGGAACGCTTTAACTTACCCAAGTGATTGTGAGATTGTTTTTTCATAACACATTACACTTCATGTTAGTGGTAAATTTTGGTTGATATGTTTTGTGTTTAATTATGAAAAAATAGGAAATTTGTCGGAAATTTTGAAAAGTATGCATTTTATAAAGTTTGAAATGATGTGCATTGCATACAGATAGTCAGACCACCAAAATTATATCCTAAATCTCATGTCCCAGATCTCTGCTTTATGTCGGCATCAAACTTTAGTCACCCTTTTATATTTTACGGACATTATAAGATTTACAAGTGAAACAACAATATTCAAAATTTTCAAGAAATTTCCAAAACCCATTTTTTAAAGTGACTAATCCAGTTATGAAGGGGTTTTGAAAGACCCTTGTATTAAAGCCCCCCATAAATCACCCCATTTTCAAAACTGCACCCCTTAAATAAGCCAAAACGACATATACCTAGTAATTTAACCCTATAAATGCTTAACAGGAATTAATACAAAATGGAGGTGAAATTTTCAAATTTGATTTTACTAATATTTTCGTTTAGCCCTAGAATTTGCACATTCACAAGGGGTTAAAGGAGAAAACGCCCCCCACAATTTGTTATGCAAGTTCTCCCGACTACCATAGTACCCCACTTGTGGGTGTAATCTAATATATGGACGCACAGCGAGACGCAGAACGGAAGGCACGCCAAAGAGCTTTTAGAAGGCAGATCTGGCTGTGATCAGTTTCAGGCACCATGTCGCATTTACAAAGCCCTTGAGGAGTCAAAACAGTGGAAACCTCTAGAAAGTGACCCCCCCCATTGTGAAAACCGCACCCCTCAAAGAATTTATCAAGTGAGGTAGTAGCATTAGTAACCCCGAAGTGAATATGTAAGCTGTGCGGAGTAAATTGGGCACACCAAATCCCATTCTATTTTCCCACTAGCTCCTATGACACTGACGGGGAAGAGGGGCATTCTGGGGGATCAGCGCTGGTGTCTTCTCTCTCATAAGCTCCAAATATGGGGGGTCCCCTGAAAACGCTCGCACCGCTTATACATTTCCTTCTAGTCGCAGCCACTTACGTTCTAATGATTTGGCGACTTTTGGAGTTTTTGTCTTCACATTGTACAAGCTAGATTTTTATTTTCTGGCAATGTGGCCATATGAGGGCTTGGTGTTTGCGGTATTACATTTGTTTCTCAATGCCACCATTTTGGGGCCTTATAGCTTATTGTCTACATTTTATTAACTCTTTCTGGGTGGGATGTAAAAGGAAACATCAATTCTGGCATTGCTTTTTAGCATTTATTTTTTTCCCGTGCAGTGTACAGCATAAGTAACATGTGACCTTTATTCTGCGGGTCGGTACAGTTACATGGTGCAGTGTACAGCATAAGTAACATGTGACCTTTATTCTGTGGGTCAGTATGGTTATGTCGTACAGTATAAGTAATGTTACTTTTATTCTGCGGGTCAGTGCGGTTACAGCGTGCAGTGTACAGTATAAGTAACATGGGGTACACCACAGCCTGGGGTACATGCTGGGCGCATGTAGCAGTAGTTGTAGTAGCCTGGGCGCATGCGCAGTAGTTGTAGTAGAAGCCGCGTGCTACTGCGCATGCACCCGGGCTATTCTTTTTTATCAGTGTCCGCGAGCAAGCGCCGGAGGAGGACGGGACCCGAAGACGTCAGAGGAAGAAGAGGCGGGGAAGAAGATGAAGACACACCCTGAATGCCCGCCCAGGGTGCACGTTCCGTAAGTAGAGAACATTCTTTTTTAAGTTATTATTTTAAAACGGGGGGGTAGTTTAATTTAACTTTTACAGTGCCTGAATAGCCTTTTTAAAGGCTATGCACGCATATGTGGGGCTCTATCAGCATGATTTTGCTGATAGAGCCCCTTTAATCGAGCTCTAGGTCGTCGCCAGGAAATTTCAGACAAGTGACCTTAACATGTATTGTGAAAGTTTCTTAAGGAACTTTATACAAGATGCAGAAAGAGGGAAGATACCTTCCAAAGCTAAGGAAAATCCAGCCCTAATATTGCTTTATACAGCAGGTTTTTAACCACGCCCACTTTATGGGTGACACTCCCACACACAGTCTTCATATGTACTTGGGCCACCAGATAGTTCTTGGTGTCCCCATGTATACACACGACTCCCATGACTTGCCCTGGGTCACACAACACAGGGAACAGTTTTCCTCTGACCAGAGTTACCAGACTCCCTTAGTCAAGTAGTGCAGTGATTTTGGTGCCATTAATTGTAAGCTGTCACCTTTGGTGTCTGTCCAGGTCAGTGGTTATGGCGCTGCATACCCCAGGGGTCAGTACTGAGTCCTGTTATATCCGATGTACCCCGGGGTCAGTGCTGGGTCCTGTTATATCCGATGTACCCCAGGGGTCAGTACTGAGTCCTGTTATATCCAATGTACCCCGGGGTCAGTGCTGGGTCCTGTTATATCCGATGTACCCCGGGGTCAGTACTGGGTCCTATGTTATATCCGATGTACCCCAGGGGTCAGTGCTGGGTCCTGTTATATCCAATGTACCCCAGGGGTCAGTACTGAGTCCTGTTATATCCAATGTACCCCGGGGTCAGTGCTGGGTCCTGTTATATCCGATGTACCCCGGGGTCAGTACTGGGTCCTATGTTATATCCGATGTACCCCAGGGGTCAGTGCTGGGTCCTGTTATATCCAATGTACCCCAGGGGTCAGTACTGAGTCCTGTTATATCCGATGTACCCCGGGGTCAGTGCTGGGTCCTGTTATATCCGATGTACCCCAGGGGTCAGTACTGAGTCCTGTTATATCCAATGTACCCCGGGGTCAGTGCTGGGTCCTGTTATATCCGATGTACCCCGGGGTCAGTACTGGGTCCTGTTATATCCGATGTACCCCGGGGTCAGTACTGGGTCCTATGTTATATCCGATGTACCCCAGGGGTCAGTGCTGGGTCCTGTTATATCCGATGTACCCCAGGGGTCAGTGCTGGGTCCTGTTATATCCGATGTACCCCAGGGGTCAGTGCTGGGTCCTGTTATAACCGATGTACCCCGGGGTCAGTGCTGGGTCCTGTTATATCCGATGTACCCCGGGGTCAGTACTGGGTCCTATGTTATATCCGATGTACCCCAGGGGTCAGTACTGGGTCCTGTTATATCCGATGTACCCCGGGGTCAGTACTGGGTCCTATGTTATATCCGATGTACCCCAGGGGTCAGTGCTGGGTCCTGTTATATCCGATGTACCCCAGGGGTCAGTGCTGGGTTCTCTATTATATGTGGCAGTGGTGCGGTCCTCATTGTGGTGCAACAGGAATGGGCTTATCTTTATTGGGCTAAAACTAAGAAGATGTTATTGGATTAGGGATTACATCAGTTTGAGGAAAATGGCAAAGATGTGTCAATATAAGAAAAATGAAAACTCAACTTTTATGGGTAATATTTAAAAGAACACCCCATATAAATAATGCAAATATCGTGAAACTCAGCTGTTATCCTATCAATACAATCTCCCTCTTTTTTCGATATTAATGGAGGAGCACACCAAGTACATCTCAATCATGTGTCAGTGGAACAATGGGCTTGATATCACGAGTACCCACCATCAGGGGGTTGGGAATTGTTGGGGGCAACACAATTTTACTCTCCTGATGAACCTGGTAAATCATTAGCTGGGGGAAACACGTTGAGAGTGTTTGTTTGACTGGCTATGCGGCATATCTATTGCGAATTACATATGCGCTACCTGACACATCATTATAGCCTAGCATACCGGTCTTCAGTCCTATGCAGCGCTAATTAGAGCCAACATCTGGTGTGCTTGATCTGGCTGCATAGTCCCTCAACGTATCCAGGCTGGTGGTAGCCTTATATGTATCACTTATTATCATTTAATGTTGCCAAATTTATATCATAATCCCGTGTATCTCCTATATATATATTGCTCCGGTGTCATTTATAACATTTTAACTGTAGTAATCGAGCAAGGGATTGTACTGGCAATTTATAAGTGTAGCCACTAGAGATGAACGAGTAGTATTCGATCGAGTAGGTATTCGATACAATACTACGGTATTCGAAATACTCGTACTTGTTTGAATACTACTCCTATTCACAGTAAAGATTCAATTCAGAACCAGCATTGATTGGCTGAATGCCATACAGTGTACAGCATTAGGCCAATCAACGCTGGTTCTGCCGGTGGCTCGTCTGAGTCTAAGATCGGACCACAATGGAGACTGCTGTGGTCCGATCTTAGACTCCGCCTCCTCAAAGACGAGCCTCTGGCAGAACCAGCGTTGATTGACCGAATGCTGTACACTGTAATGCAAAAAGTTCAAAAGCAGCGGCACCGTTCTGTGAGTGTGAACATACACCAAATCACTGGATCTCAAACTAGATGATCTGGCATTCAGGTGGTGCTCACTGTTAAACAAATAGTCCAATATAGTGCAAAAAAATAGAAAAAAATCAGGGCACTCACCAGCCAGTAGTAAAATTCACCAGACTTTAATAATCTTCCATAAAAATAGGCACTTGAACAGCATTTACAGACGGGGGTAGGGTAGATGGGATGTAGAAGAAATGAAGCGACGACCGTTTCGTGCTAAATGCACTTCATCAGACTTCCCAAAATTCAGGTGTCACCAGCCGACATATATACCAGCCGCGGGGCACACCCATATCACCACAAAAATAAATACAATTCAAATACCACAAAAAGCATTTAAAACATGTTAAAACAACTTCACAATACATTACATCATTATACATTAACATTTTTTACTGATTGCTAACTTTATTTCAAACTTTGAAACTTTTTAAACTTTATTAAGCTTTTCATAACCTCTAACAGGCTAAAAGAACCTCAGGGAAGCCTGATGAAGTGCATTTAGCACGAAACGGTCGTCGCTTCATTTCTTCTACATCCCATCTACCCTACCCCCGTCTGTAAATGCTGTTCAAGTGCCTATTTTTATGGAAGATTATTAAAGTTTGGTGAATTTTACTACTGGCTGGTGAGTGCCCTGATTTTTTTCTATTTTTTTTTGCTGTACACTGTATAGCATTCGGCCAATCAATGCATTCCTATGAGAAAAAGTCAGCTCCTGCATATCCGCAAGCTGCCAGCTCTCCTGACTAGCAAAGAAGAGCCTGCTGCAGAACCAGCATTGATTGGCTGAATGCTATACACTGTATAGCATTCGGCCAATCAATGCTGGTTCTGCAGGACAAGTAAGTTCACATTAGCGCTTGCCTCCTGTCCGGAAGGAGTCTGCAGGAGGACCCTCCCCGAACAGTATATCAGCGCAACTGCTGTTCAGTTAAAGCGCACGGACCCATTATAGTCTATGGGGTCTGTGCGCTTTAACTGCACAGCGCTCCTCCTAAGCACTCTCCTTTAGTCGAATAGTGGTTTCCCCTGAAACGAGCATTTTTTTCCCATAGACTGTTATGGGATTCGATATTCAATCAAGTAGTCGAATATTGAGGCTCTACTCGAAACCAGTTTTTCATGCAATTGTATATAACCGTTGTCTTGTTGGTACCGCACAACCTTTACTCTGAATTGGTGCACACCACTTAATGGTTACACCACAAGTTTTATTTGTAATTGGTGCAGACCAAGTGATACCACTTATTTGCTGTACCACAAACTTTGCTCCATATTGGTGCACACCATATAGTTTCTGGTTCATGTGTTTTATTCCTAGTGCACACCAAATTGTTTCAATCTTAATCGGTGCACCCCCAGTTATTCCATTCATTCATGACCACAGTTCTTCTCCACCATTCCTAGCTGTATTATCCAGGTAACCGGCCTTCTTTGAGCACTTTATTTGAAGCGAACACTTTGGACCCGAGGGACATTCAGTTAAGAACATCAGGGAGATGTTGACAGGCTGTAGCTGGGGGCTTGTATGCGTCCAACTTGATTCCAGTGGCCAAGGACAAGCTATTTAATTGTTGTGTCTCAAGTTCTAGGGCTAAGCTCATCCATTGGAGAATCTGCTGCAAAAACTGCCGTAAATTGTCGCAGAGAAAATTCTGCATGGAGGATTTCTCTCTACGCCAGTTTTAGTTTTGAAAAGGTGGACACCTGACAGACCCCGTTATACTCAATAGGGTCCGCGACAATTCTGGTCCACTGTGGGAGAACAGCACAGATGTGAACGTAGTCTTTGTTATACCAATCCATTGCTGTGTGACAAGGTTTGCAAAATAATTGGTGCAATAAATTATCAAAATTTGTATTTATTTGTCCACAAGTTTTATTACTTCATTGTTACATTAATATCTTCACTACCCGATTGCTAAATCACAAATTTTAGCAAATTTGTCAATTTTTTCCCCCCAATTTGTCCACAATTATAATTATGTAACTCATTTTCTTTTTAAAACTTCTTGTGGATATAAATCTGACTATTCCCCTAGATAAATACATGAAGGGGTCACTTCTCGGGGTTTCCAAAATATACATCACGTGTTTCTCACAGTTCACACCATGACCCATTCATTTCTATGGTCACATATACTATAGGGAGCTCTAATGTGGTGTTATACTGTATGTGGGCATTATATTGAGTAGGGGGACAGTAATGAAGCATTATCTTGTGTGGCGACCCAGTAATAATTCACCATTAGTGCCCATACAGTATAAGGGCCCATATACACAACAGTTGGGGGGATCCAAGTCGGGGGCAGAGTTTATCACGGAATGTAGTTGGATGACATCATCTACAGGACTCCTGGATCCATTCCAGTCTGATAATACGGAGCAGAATAGTATGTTGGGAACAGCTGGTACTTTATATTAGGGTCACATACTTCATGATACCCATGTACTGCAGTGAGATCTTACTGGTTACACTTGAAACTGTTCACATACTTCCAGTAAACCCTCGATATTCCCCATTGTGGAGTTTTCTCTTCTATCGATGATGATTCAGGACATGACACACAATGGACGTCACTGATACGAGACTAAATATCTCTCTGTGTTAAGCAATAATGGTAACGTATGTGGTATGGGGTATAAGGGGTACCTGTTGGGGCAATTTTGGACACTAACCAGCCACAGGTCCCCCTGCTGTAAAACCATTCAAGCCCACACAAAGTAAAAATAAAAAAAAAATAAAAAAAGTTACGCCAGAGGCATGCGCCCTAGTTTCAGTACACATGTACTGGGCATCGGGGGTGCAAGCAAGTCTACTAGTTAAATTTAAATGTTTTGTTTTTTTTTATATATGAACAAAGTATGACTTCACAACAGATATTTCGGACATTAAATCCCAGTTTCACAAGGATCTACAGGTGGTTTAGTGTCACAAATGGACTTGCCCGGTTCTATCACGTCAGAAGGCATCTCGCGGTAGTAGGTCCTACAAGGGAGCTCCACACCGGCCAAGTTTTCTACAGTCTTGTGAATTCTCTCATGTTTCCTAAGACAGCTTTGTAGGCTAAAGCATTTCCCACATTCGGAGCAAGAAAAAGGCTTCTCTCCTGTGTGAATTCTCAGATGACCTTCAAGGCTTGATTTGTGGCTAAAACATTTCCCACATTCTGAGCAAGAGAATGGCTTCTCCCCTGTGTGGATTCTCATGTGTCTCTGCAATTGACCGTTGACCAATAAGCCACATATTGAACATGAAAATAGTTTCTCCTGCGTGTGAACTCTTAAATGATCCACAAGATGTGACTTTTGGTTAAAACGTTTCCCACATTCTGAGCATGAATATGGCTTCTCCCCTGTGTGAACTCTCAGATGTTTTGCAAGATCTGATTTTTGAATGAAACATTTCTCACATTCAGAACATGAATAAGGCTTCTCCCCTGTGTGAATTCTCTGATGTAGCTTAAGAAGATTTTGATGCCCAAAAGATTTACCACATTCCGAACAAGAAAAAGGATTCTCAAATGTGTGAAGTTTCCGATGATTTGCAAGATCTGATTTGTAGGTAAAACACTTCTCACATTCAGGACATGAATATGGCTTCTCCCCTGTGTGAATTCTGTGATGTTGCTTGAGATTACTTTTGCGCCCAAAACATTTCCCACATTCGGGACATGAGAATGGCTTCTCCCCTGTGTGAGTTCTTAGATGATCTTCAAGATGTGATTTGAAGCTAAATTGTTTCTCACATTCGGGACAAGGAAATGGTCTTTCCTCTCCATTATTTTTCTCTTGCGTGGATAGATCAGTTGTCATAGTTACGGTTTCCCAAATTTGGGACCTGCAAAAAAAAATTAAAATTTCCTCAGTCTATGTCCAGGTCTTTTTGTGCCAATCTGTGATTATCTTCTTCTTTGTATCCAGGAGGTGTCCATAGAGCTGTTCATCCAGTCACCACCTGCAAAATGGAAAAAAAAAATTATATATATATATATATATATATATATATATATATATATACATATAAATATAATAAATTATTTGGGATCGCCAAGTCCTTAGAAGTGAAACTGTCCCCAAGTATGATCATACAGAGCGGCAACCTCCTGCATCTAAATTTCTGGCCAGCCTTAATTTATGACCAAAATTGCTTTATCCTTTCACTTTCAATAAATAAAGAGAATAATGCAAGTTGAAGGGGTTTGCCCGCGGACTGTTCATTTACCTACCTATCCTGGGTTATCACTTCCGATTGACCGAAGGGTTTGAGGCCACATCATGACCTGAAGTAACTATGTAAAATCAGATAAACTCCTGACAACCCCTTTAAGGTGACCGTCCATCCTCATTCTAAAGTTTATTCCCCAGTATTTACTGTTTAATGTCTACACCGAAAAGGAATGCGTTATCTCGTGACTATAGCGGTATCTGTATCTAGATACAGTTGCCAGAAGAAAGCCATTACTGCGCAAATGCCACAAAGAATCTCGCCTTCAAGACGCCAAACAGCACAGAGACAAGCCTCAAAACTTCTGGAACAAGGTCATTGGGAGCAATGAGACAAGCAGAAACGTTCCATTTGGAGAGGCATCAACAAGGCCTATGATGGAAGGAACGCCATTCCTACTGTAAAGCCCGGAGGTGATCACTGATGATGTGGAGATGTGGGAGCTTCATAGGCTCATGAAGTTTGGTCAGAGTTGAAGGAAAGATGAATGCAGCGCGTTATCAGCAAATACTGGAGATTCATCAGCCGGAATCTGTGCATGGGACAAAAGCTCAGAGGAAGCTTCGAAACGTCATATTCTGTCATCATTATGAGTTAGCCATTAAAAAAGGTATCACCTACTGAAGACTTAAAAAGTTTTTTTGTTTTTTTTTTCATATTTCATGGGACAGACTGGACATTCCAACATGACAATGATCCAAAACACAAGGCCAAGCCGGGCTGTCATGGACTACAGCAGAAGAAAGTGAAGGTTCTGCAGTGGCCATCTCAGTCTCCTGATCTCAATATCATTGAGCCCCTCTGGGGAGATCTCAAGCGCTCAGAAGTCTGACAATAAATGGCTTCACCCGACCACTGACCAAGAGTGGTGGAAAAGGTTTTGAGTTATCTTTCATATTCTCTGAAAAAAGGCCAAAAAAACCTTTCTAGTACAACTGCATCACTACAGTCACCAGATACAGATATCACTATAGTCACCAGATACAGTAATAGATATGATACCAATGTGCAGCAGTGAGCTCCGGCCACGACCTCCACCCAGCAGTTCTTTATAGGGTTAAATGCACCTGAACGCCATTCACCATCACTTCCAAACATTACACCCTTCCCCCGGAAGCTGCACACACAGCTGGTCACAAGGCTGATACTTCCGGTCATGTGCAAAGACATCAGACAGGCATAAACCTCCATTGTATTTGTGGGCAGTCCGCCCATACATCACACACAATGCCGAGGACGATACAAAGCCAATAATTAACAGACACAGTCACAGGATGATTTTTCACCATTTTCTCGTTGTCGTTTCTTTTCTCACGTTCGCTCACAGATCACGTCACAGTTTGCGTTTCTAGGTTTGTTAGTCGTTGGCTTTGTATCCTCATAGAATAGAAGACAGAAGAATAGACGGTGGATATGGGGGGCCGTGTCCCAGCGCTTCCCTGATTCTGTGTCCTGGGGATCAGGGTAGAAGGTTATATACAGTTGTGGGGAGACATTATTACAGTAAAGGTTCCCCCAGTAAGTACTCGTGCTACCTATGGGGGGCTATTCTATCACTAATACAGTAACAGTGCCCCTATAAGTAATAGTATACATATGTGGGGGGGCTATTGTTATAGTCTCCCAATATCGCATGATGTGGCCACCTGCTCGAACGCCGATCGGGATCCAATCTTTCCTGATCGCTAAACCCCAGTTACTAAATGAACAATTTAGAATATTCAGGTCAAACTGATTCGCTAACAGTGACCAGTATGTCTATGGGGAAGGGATGGTAAGCAGAGGATACAGACTCCGAGTAGAACCCGTCACGTTTTATTTTACACACATGGTGGTTATATTGAAAAAAAGTAATGGCTTTGTAGATAAATGTGCCCATTCTGATGACTTGTAGGTGCTGCAGGGGCTTATTGGTATTTGGGAGACACATTTGTGGCCAAGCTATTTGAAAAGTGAGAAAAAATAAAACAAAAAAACACCAAAAATGATCCCGTAATGAAAGCCGATGTGATAGCAAGATGGTTGTGACTATGTGGTGGTAACATGAGTGGTAGTACGAGATGGAAGGGGCCACAAGAGATAAGGACGGTGTATCTAGGAGCAGCCTCAGCAGCAGTGCAGTAAGTGGAGGATGGAGAGACAGGAGACGGTGACATCACTATTCGGTGACATCAGACGGAGGTGTGTGACAATCCTCACGGAGCCAAGCCTGACTCATTGTGATAAAAGTCATTTTTCCCACAGTCCCATCAACAGTTTCATCCTTTTAGGTGTTACATCATCACCGGCAGCTCTGAACGCCCTCTCGGCCGTAAGACTTGGGGTCGGCCAAGATAAAACTCTCCTGACAAACTGGGCCAACACTATTAGGCAAGAAATCCATGGAGTCAGAGAGATCTGCTGGACTATAGGGGCACTCTAGATAGGACTGTACCTGCAGCCGGGGGTGTCAGATGTCTCTTGTGTCTCAGGTTGGTGCTGGCAGCTGAATCATTTCTGGTTCATCTTCCAGATACTGTCCTGGGCCTGTCTGCTGCTACTTGTAGTTCTCCAGATACTGTACTGGGCCTGGCTGGTAACAGAATATATATATATATATATATATATATATATATATGTACACACACAGTGTATATGCACATACATACACACACATTATCCCCATGTATAAATGACATATAGCATAGAGTGAACCATCATTGTTACTGCACACCCGCCCAGCCTGAATATAGCACACACCCCGGGGGAGAGGACATATTGGGCTAGATCAGCTCTTACCTGTGTTGACCAGTGAAGAGGCCAGACCGGAGGAGGTCAGCTGTTAGTGTGACGCAGAAGTGCTTTGCATGATGCACTTCCTGCAGCAACCATCCTACTGGAGGCAAACAGGAAGTGGGGCACCCGCACAGGAAGTGGGGCACCCGCACAGGAAGTGGGGCACCCGCACAGGAAGTGGGGCATCCATCATTCAAGTGTATGGGAAAAAAAAAACCCCATAAAACTGAGGATTGATAGAAAAGCAAGAGACGGGAGGATGGAAGCTAATAATAGCATAAGGGGAGAGCCCAGAGGAATAAACATGTGACTGGTGAAAACACGTAAAGGTTACCATGAAGTATACAATGGCTGTAGCAGCCTGTATGTGTCCTCCATGTCTGTTACATCTGTTCTGCCTGTTCTGGACTTTTACCTATAAATCCAAAGATGCTTCGCTCTGAGCAGTGACCCCCTCCCCCCTTGTGTGCATTAGAGGTCAGTGCACACAGTTTTTTGGCGCTGATTTTGATGCTGAATCCTCCTCAAAATCAGCCTCCAAAAAAAGCCTCCCAATAAAGTTCTATTTGCCATCAAAATCAGCGCCAAAAAACTCTGTATGCACTGACTCTTGGATGGAAGGAGAGAGTGCAAGTGAGAAGCGAGGAATGACTGTTGTCTGCATTAGATGGAAGGACGGACAGAGTTCATCATGTTGCCCTATAGTTTCAGGCTCTCCTCACCTGCTGCTTGATTGGACCTTCTGCTTCCCTTTTCCAGAAAGTTGAAGCCTCCCCTACACGGTTTCTAACACCGGGGTAGGTGCACGGGAGTGTGGTAACCAGGGATAACACTGTTTAGGCCGGCCGGGTATGTAAGGTCACGTGGCAGAACATATGCAGCCATAGTGTTTCTGGTGTCCCACAGCCCTAGATTCTTCTGGGATACCCGTGTGCAATGTGCAGACCAATGACTTCTGGACACAAAGTTGGAGTAAACCAGGTAACAGATCTTTACTGAAAGATTGTGCATAAAATAACTAATCCAGACATCGATGTGCAGAGGAAAAGTCACTTCAGATGTCGGCACAGTCAGTGGTACAGAAATGGAAGATACATGTAATAGTCTGTACACACTCTCCTATAGTAACCTCTGCTCGGAGCAGGCAATATACTTGGGCGCTAGGGGTGATGACTTTTAAGGAATACACAGTCCAAGTAACAAGGCTTCTGCCTAGAAAGAGTCTTCACACCGTGGCTCAGGGTGGAAATCTAGCTACACACGTGGATGGAGACTGTATAGCGCCCAGGCTCAAGGAACCATTAAAGGTCTGGAGGTGGCAAAGAAGCCCCTGACATAGGATTATCCCCAGCTCTGAAATACTTGTATGGAGATGTTCTTCTGGTGTGGACTGGGTGACAGGAGAGAAGGTTGTCCAAATCTTACAAGGAATCACAAGGGACTTCTGTACGCAGCAACAATCCAGCACAGGTCGTCCTCAGGAACAGGGGTGAGGAGATTTGGCCAGGCCTGACCCCTGGATACAACCTCCTCATAAAACACCTCAGCTGGGACTACTGGAAAAGACTTGGCAGGTGGACAATACAGAGGAGGAGCAGAGGAGACGTCTGAGGGGAGACATGATGAGGTGATGTTGTCCGGTCTTAGGACAGGCCTCAACTCAATACTGAAGGAACCGCACAGTCTCCTAGGAGGGAGGGGGCAAATCTGGCAGATTCTAGAACTTTCAGGGACATCAGCAGATGCCATTGGCTGGAAGGATCATGTGACAGACTTTTGGCACGTACCATTGCAAGCAAGGAATAAACCAATATTTATGCAGACAGATCAATGTGTCATTTTGGCCATTAGGTGGCAGCAACACAATAAACCTAATGTGGTATAATGCAATGCCAATGGGAAACGGTGAATGTAAGTAATGACAATATGCTTTGGAGATGTTCTATCAATGACTTCTTGTGAATATGAAGGGGGAAGGGGGAGCATGACTTACATCCAAACATTTGCTATTGTTTAATAACCTCCCACATTGGAGAGGACTGCGTGTAGTTGCTGCCTCCAACAGCGGCTGCAGAAGAAACATGTCTGCCACTACCACCACCAATCGGGGAACTTACAGAAGGTCTGTTCCAGGCAGGCTTTTTGGATGTTGCGACTGCACATTGGTTGGAGTCATATTCAGCATTGCCACCCCTCTCTTCATTGTCACCCTGACTCGGTAGCCAGGTCTTACCTGTAAAACAATCATCATCGGTAATGTCACATCTTCCCTACTTTTTTCTTACTCATCATGGCCATTGGTTTCTTGCACAGCCAGATATCCCCGTCTCCCCTACCTGAATGTCTATCAGTACAGTAGTACCGCACTCCCTTCACCACCAATTGTCTACGGGTCTTCCTCCTCTGTTTGCACACAATGCTGACTGTTCTCATCCAGCTCATCAAAAAGAGGAGGACGACTGCTCTGACTAGGAGAAATCGATTGCTCAGCAGGGGCCATATCAAATCCAGGAGTCTGTGTCAGTGAAGAAGACATGGTTGACAGTGCAGAAGACCCCAGAACTAGGTTACATTTTACCCAACATTAAAATAACACTCAACTCAAGATCACACTGATATGAACCAGGTAAATGTTATTTGTTACGTTATTCATATACTGGTGTCATTGTGATGATTGAGCCTTTACCCATCGGTTCATATATATGAGGGGGGGGGGGGTATGGGTCAGGCAGGTTTGCTTAGATGGGAGTATATGATATATCATTAGCATATCCCCTGTGTGTATATAACACTTCACACTTGTTACACCCTATGTTTTGGCCATGACATTGAAGAATGACCCCGACACCTGACTGTAAATAATAATAGTTCCTGGGACATTCGCACCGGCTGTGAGGACCAGACTGACCCCGATACAACCGCAGCACAAATGTGCAGGAAACAAAATATTCTCACTGCAAAATGTAAGAACATAACGGTGACTACGACTACAGAGATCATAGAATGGTAAGAAAGGACTTGGAATATAAAAGTTGTGTATTAACGCTTAGCATTGCTACAGGATAGAAAATATATAATGATTACACAATGAGAAGATCAAGAAGACGATAGAAAGGTGACAGTAAGTAGAAGTCACCGGAGAACAGAAGAAACGTCCTGGCTACACAATGTCTACGTTTCCTCAGTAATAATGCGGTTGTTCCCCAGCCATGGCAAGATTTTTACACACATCCGTCTCGTCATATCTGCTATTGTTGACAGATATCGAAGAGGATTCAGGACGTCACTGAGATGAGAGCAGAAATCTCTGTGTGTTCAGGGATCTAAGTTCTACCATATCAGAAGACATCCCGAGGCAGCAGGTCCGAGAAAGGAGCACCACACCGGCCACATCCCTACAGTCTGAAGATTAAAGGGGTATTGCCAACTCACCCGCTCACCATCTTGCAGGCTGTATGCTCTGTTCACTTCCTGGTTTTCTCGGTACATTGGTGGGCGGGGTTTCACTTGTTCTGTTAGTTCTCTTCGTAGCAGTACATGTTTGTAGTCAGTAATGAGGGATATAAATAAATTAGCACAGTATCACTGGAAAAGGCACAATATGAAGCTGATGTAGCAGAGATGGATTTGATAGGTAATGAGAATCCCAAATTTACGAGCTACAGGACCAAGAGACAGCTTGCAATAAACTCAGTTTTAGGTCTGTGTTACATACAGATGTAACGACTCCCTGTCTCAGCCCTTATCAGCAAAATTCAATTAGCCGACCTGAAAACTGGAAGAGCAGGAGAGAAACGGCTCAGAAATACAAGCTGCTCCGAGCACTCAGCCCCCCTTCCCCTCCTGAGAGCAGGCCGCTACGTCACTTGTCCTGTGCGGAGAGATAAGATCATCCCCAGGTCCGTGGTTATGGAGACGCAGTGTAAACAATGAAGTGAATAATCTTAGATAGCGGCCAAACAAAGCAGTTTTGCTGAAGCAGTGTATTTAGGAAAAGTCTGAAATCCACATAAGCTAGCAGTATAGATGGGATCTTAGAGAGGGGACAACCCCTTTAAGCCTTTTCCACCATAGACTTTTTTTTCCGCCTTCCAAAAGTCATAACTTTTCTATTTTTACGTTCACAGAGCTATCGGAGGGCAGGAGATAGGACTTCACAGTAATATTCCATGTGATAGAATGGGAAACTGGAAAAGTTTCAGAATGGGGTGGAATTTGAGAAAAACTGCCTTTGTGCGAATCAGGACAGGTCCTGACCTAGTATTACGCCTATAGACTATGTCTATAAACATTGATTTCACACATTCTGGGAATACGTCCTCTCACGTGTGAACGGTTTGTTAGCTGGAATGCATTTTCGATCTTCCCCACACAAGACTTGACATCTTGTCTGTTACGTTCAGCCGGTACTAACTTATGGGTATGACATTTCCCTCATTTAGGATATGAAAATAACTCCTGTCCTGTGTGAATTCTTCAATGTTCCACAACATGTGGCTTCTCTCTAAAACATTATCCACATTCTGAACTGAAAATGGCGTCCCCACGGTGTGGACTTTCTGATGTCTAACCAGACTCGATTTCTCGGTAAAACATTTTCCACATTCTGAACACGAATAATCTTTCTTCCCCGTGTGCGTTCTCTGATGTCTCTCGAGATGATCTTTCTGCGTAAAACACTTCCCACATTCTGAACAAGAATATGGCTTCTCTCCTGTGTGAATTCTCTTATGTTTAACAAGTTTTGATCTGTGGGTAAAACATTTTCCGCATTCAGGGCATGAATATGGCTTCTCTCCTGTGTGAATTCTCCGATGGACCACAAAATTAGACTTTTCTCGAAAACACTTCCCACATTCTAAACATGAAAATGGTTTTTCTCCTGTGTGAATTCTCTGATGGGTTACGAGACCCGCTTTCTGGGTAAAACTTTTGCCACACTCCGAACACCAAAATGGCTTCTCCTCTGTGTGAACTCTTTGATGTCTCTCGAGATGATCTTTCTGTCTGAAACATTTCCCACATTCTGGACATGGATAAGGCTTCTCTCCTGTGTGAATTCGCCTATGTTTAACAAGTTTTGAATTATGGGTAAAACATTTTCCACATTCAGGACATACAAAGAGGTTCTCGCCTGTGTGAGTTCTCTGATGAGCCATAAAATAGGACTTGTAACTAAAACTCTTCCCACATTTAAAACAGAAAAATGGCTTCTGCCCCGAGAGAGTCATTGGATGTTCTGTAAGATGTGGCTCTCCTACTTTATACAAGGTAGGTATAAGATGTCCATCTGAGCCTCTTGTACTGCTTCTGCCTGGAAAAAGAAATACAGTAATTAAGGCTTTATCATTCCTATGTTAAGTTTCAGACACACACTATATCTATGTAAACGCATATACCTATATACACAGTGCTCAGCATACATAAGCACTAGAAATGAGCAAGTAGCATTCGATCGAATACCTTGCTCCCATAGGAATGTGTGTAAGCGGCCGAACACCAAGGGGTTAAAAGCAGTGAATATGTGATGTGCTTAACCCTTTGGTATTCGGCCGCTTACACGCATTCCTATGGGAGCGAGGTATTCGATCGAATACTACTCGCTCATCTCTAATAAGCACATGTAAGATGAAAACTATGGGGCAGCGCTGCAGTAACTAGACTCACTGCTACAGCTTGTACGTCAAGCTATTCCGAGAATGGCGTGGTCTCGGTATAGTCTGAAACCCAGGACCCTGCAGATCTAATATGGATGGCATCAATAGACCATTCCTATTAGAAACTGGATAATTCCTATAAGCAAAGCAGATGTGATCGCCTTTAAGGGAAAGACCAGATTTCAGTTCAGACTAAAACCAGGGTTTTTTTTGTTTGTTTTTAATGTAGATTGTGAGCCCCATATAGGGATCACAATGTACATTTTTTCCTATCAGTATCACTTTGTAGAATGAGAGGAAATCCACACAAACACGGGGAGAACATACAGATTCCTTGCAGATGTTGCTCCTGGCGGGATTCGAGCCCAGGACTCCAGCACTGCAAGGCTGCAGTGCTAACCACTGAGCCACCGTGTTGCCCCTAAGACTGAAACCAGGTATTGACAGGATAGGTGGTATGTTTCTGATTGTGGGTTAAACCACTGGGAACACCATCAGTCGAGGGCACTGAGTCCCTTTTGTGAAAATAATAATACATGTTATTTATATAGCACCAACATATTCCGCAGCGCTGTACAATTAGTAGGGTTCAGATACAGACAGAAAGATACATTACAAAGAAAGTCATTTCACACAATGGGACTGAGGGCCCTGCTCACAAGAGCTTACAATCTATGAGGTAGAGGGGGTGACACAAGAGGTAGGAGGAGCGGTATTGCTTATACAGGGGTCAGACAATTTTGTAGTAGAGGTGACTGTCATTACACAGACATAAAACTGAATAAGCTGTCACCAAAGAACAATGACCAAGCAGGTTTGTGACCACTCCATTCAAAGTCTACAGGATTGCTAAAGAGAAGCCGGAGTACAGCGCCCAGCTCGCTGTATCAGTCCCATAGGCTGAAGACAGCGGCAACCGAAATGGTCGACTACAGCTCTGATCATAAGCTTCAGGTCTAGGCTGTACAATACAGCGGAGACCCGGTGGCTAAGAGAGCTGCTCCACTTCAGACTTAAAGACTCAGCATCTACGTACTATCCAATTGGTATTGGGAAAGGGTTAAGAAACCTCAGTCTGTGATACCCAAGACGAATGAAAGGCTCTTACCATTCTCTGCCACTGATATGGGGTTTGCAAGTCCATTCATCATTCCACTGTCATCAATTTCCTGTTCGACCTGCAAAATGAGAGAGGGGAAAAAAAAAAAAAAAAAAAGGTAGAATCATTACTGTACATGTACAGAGAGGAGAGCGTTACCACCGTACGGGGACAGAGAAGAGAGCGTTGTCACCGTACGGGGACATCGAGAAGAGCGTTATCACCGTACGGGGCCAGAGAGGAGAGCGTTAACCACCGTACGGGGACAGAGAAGAGAGCATTGTCACCGTACGGAGACAGAGAGGAGAGCGTTGTCACCGTACGGGGACAGAGAGGAGAGCGTTGTCACCGTACGGGGACAGAGAGGAGAGCGTTGTCACCGTACGGGGACAGAGAAGAGAGCGTTGTCACCGTACGGGGACAGAGAAGAGCGTTGTCACCGTACGGGGACAGAGAAGAGCGTTGTCACCGTACGGGGACAGAGAAGAGCGTTGTCACCGTACGGGGACAGAGAAGAGAGAGTTGTCACCGTACGGGGACAGAGAAGAGAGAGTTGTCACCGTACGGGGACAGAGAGGAGAGCGTTGTCACCATACGGGGACAGAGAGGAGAGCGATGTCATACAGGGACAGAGAGGAGAGCATTATCACCGTACAGGGACAGAGAAGAGAGCGTTGTCACCGTACGGGGACAGAGAGGAGAGCGTTATCACCGTACGGGGACAGAGAAGAGAGCATTGTCACCGTACGGAGACAGAGAGGAGAGCGTTGTCACCGTACGGGGACAGAGAAGAGAGCATTGTCACCGTACGGAGACAGAGAGGAGAGCGTTGTCACCGTACGGGGACAGAGAGGAGAGCGTTACCACCGTACGGGGACAGAGAAGAGAGCGTTGTCACCGTACGGGGACAGAGAAGAGAGCGTTGTCACCGTACGGGGACAGAGAGGAGAGCGTTATTACCGCAGTGGGACAGAGACAGGATACTCCTCTGCTACAGCAGTGCCGATTACTAAAATTAAAAGGTCTTCACAAGATTTTAGGTTTCCCCCTACCTTAATCTCCTTAATCTGGCCCTGAAAATATAAATGGCCCATAGTCCAAGGTTCAAACTCCAGAGGTGGTATGGCTTCTTCTCTGTAAGTACTGTGGAGCGGAGGGACCGTCCATACCGGAGGAGGAGCCGTCATCTCAGAAGCTGAAGCAGGTGATGGCTACAAAAAGAAGAAATAATAATTAAAAAGCAAAAACTTAAATGATTGAACACTTTCAGTCCGAGGTTATTTTCCGTTTTATGGCTGGACTCTTAAAGAGAAAAATAAAGGGAAAAAAAAAGCACGAAGAGATGCTAAAAGAAAAAAAAGTAGCTGTCTCTCTCTGTTATGGTCAGGTTTTTTTTGTTCTTTTTAAATTTATATACACATTGTGTCCTCCCTCCACAAGGCCATAACCAAATTTTTCAGACTTTTTAAAATTACACCAATCTATAGAGGATTTACAGACATCTCAGCTTCATCTACCTGAGGATCCAGTGGGACATTCAGCTCTGGATCCTCCTTACAATCCTGGGAATATGGAGGACGGGGACATCTCTCTGGTGGATTTCTCGGACTGGATCCATCTATAGGAAATATACACAGTGACTGTATACATTGTCTATATGTGATGAGCAGATGATGGGGGAGTCTAGGTGACCCTCATACCTGGTCTCCTCTATCAGGAAGGTCTCCTCTTACCTGCTGATGTGAGGGGTTGCTGATCCTCCATCATCACCTCCTTGTACAGTTCCTTGTGTCCTTCTAAATACTCCCACTCCTCCATGGAGAAATAGACAGTGACATCCTGACACCTTATAGGAACCTGACAACACAATGACACAGTCATCCCCAGAGCCCTCCCTTGGTGTTCTTGTATAATGTCCCAGCATTCCCAGCAGCGCTCACCTCTCCGCTCAGCAGCTCAGTGATCCTGCTGGTAAGTTCTAGGATCTTCTGCTCATGTCTCAGTGAATGAGGTGGAGGCTCGGTGATGGGGCTCGGGGTCCTGCTCCATCCTCCTGACACACGGGGTGTCACACACTCACCAGACGACTTCTTCACTACTGTGTAATCCTGTGTATGGTGAGACACTACAGGTCACTACAGAGAGTCTAAGAATCCTTCACCTGTCCAGTCATTTCCCTGGTTTATTCCTAGAGATAAGAGTGATGTCATGTGAGACTCTCACCTCTCCAGTGATCAAGGAGATGATCTCCAGGGCCAGCTCTAATATCCTGGTAGACATGTGGTTTCTGGCCTCGGCCATCCCTGGTGGGCCACTGATGGAGAGGACCATTGTCTTGTACCTGAGGAACCTGAGGGAGAACAAGGAGGACGAAGTGGACGAGGGTAAGATCTCATCTTGAGAAACATCTTAAACATAGTATGGCGTCTCACTGACAGGGAATTATACAGGACTACTGGTATATATTGGTGGTGACTTGCAGTCTATATACCACTGCGCTATTCCTACTGTGATACATTACCCAATATACCACCAACCTCCTATAGATATAGGCTCCACGTTTAGGATGTGCACTTATCTGTAGCCCTGGGTCTCATCTCTCCTCATCCCCCAACACACAAATCCAGACTGCAGCCGAGCCCATACGATTTCCATTATTTGCAGAATAGTCCGTGGCGCTTAGAGGATCAGTTATGGCTGCTGCGTCTCTTTTCTTGCCTTTAGGGTATCCTGGCCCTTCCACCACTATCTACCGGCCAAAACAAAGGTCTTCTAGTGCCCTGCAAAGGTGCCTGTGCCCTGCCTGCTCACCGGACTCTGTGCTACCGGCCCTGACCTCACATTGTACCTTCAGAAGTCTCCGGACTGATCCCTCAGGTCTCTCCTCCCACCTGGATCAGCCGTCACCTGTACAGAGACCGAGGCTAAAGGGAGGTGAGTGACCCGCGGGGAAATGGTAGAGACAGCTCATGGATACCGGATCAGTGTGACCACAAGGCCTCAGTCACTGCATCTACCCAGCCTGGTAATATATATACAGACAGAGCTGTCACTGACCATAGACATGTCTGCTTATATACTCCTATACACTACTGACAGGTCTATAATGTGCAGCCTGCTGGGAGTTGTAGTCCCCTCTCTCCCCCCAGGTCTCCCCCATATTGTGTCGGGGCTCCCGGTCACCTCCTCTCCTCACTTACCCCCTCACTCTTCAGGGCAGGACACTCTCTACCTCACACACGTCCTCCTCATCACTAGTCATGTGACCCGGCGTGTCACCGGAAGGGGCGGGGCCTCCCAAGGCTGTACCAGTATATGAGGGGGGGGGAACTGTATACAGGAGGAGAGGGCTTACATGGGGGTGTATACAGGAGGAGAGGGCTTACATGGGGGTGTATACAGGAGGAGAGGGCTTACATGGGGTGTATACAGGAGGAGAGGGCTTACATGGGGTGTATACAGGAGGAGAGGGCTTACATGGGACTGTATACAGGAGGAGAGGGCTTACATGGAGGTGTATACAGGAGGAGAGGGCTTACATGGAGGTGTATACAGGAGGAGAGAGCTTACATGGGACTGTATACAGGAGGAGAGGGCTTACATGGGGTGTATACAGGAGGAGAGGGCTTACATGGGACTGTATACAGGAGGAGAGGGCTTACATGGGGTGTATACAGGAGGAGAGGGCTTACATGGGGGTGTATACAGGAGGAGAGGGCTTACATGGGACTGTATACAGGAGGAGAGGGCTTACATGGGGTGTATACAGGAGGAGAGGGCTTACATGGGGTGTATACAGGAGGAGAGGGCTTACATGGGGTGTATACAGGAGGAGAGGGCTTACATGGAGGTGTATACAGGAGGAGAGGGCTTACATGGGGGTGTATACAGGAGGAGAGGGATTACATGGGGGTGTATACAGGAGGAGAGGGCTTACATGGGGGTGTATACAGGAGGAGAGGGCTTACATGGAGGTGTATACAGGAGGAGAGGGATTACATGGAGGTGTATACAGGAGGAGAGGGCTTACATGGAGGTGTATACAGGAGGAGAGGGCTTACATGGGGGTGTATACAGGAGGAGAGGGCTTACATGGGGCTGTATACAGGAGGAGAGGGCTTACATGGGACTGTATACAGGAGGAGAGGGCTTACATGGGGTGTATACAGGAGGAGAGGGCTTACATGGGGGTGTATACAGGAGGAGAGGGCTTACATGGGGGTGTATACAGGAGGAGAGGGCTTACATGGGGGTGTATACAGGAGGAGAGGGCTTACATGGGGGTGTATACAGGAGGAGAGGGCTTACATGGGGCTGTATACAGGAGGAGAGGGCTTACATGGGGCTGTATACAGGAGGGGAGGGCTTACATGGGGGTGTATACAGGAGGAGAGGGCTTACATGGAGGTGTATACAGGAGGAGAGGGCTTACATGGGGGTGTATACAGGAGGAGAGGGCTTACATGGGGGAGACTATACAGGAGGAGAGGGCTTACATGGAGGTGTATACAGGAGGAGAGGGCTTACATGGGGGTGTATACAGGAGGAGAGGGCTTACATGGGGTGTATACAGGAGGAGAGGGCTTACATGGGGTGTATACAGGAGGAGAGGGCTTACATGGGGTGTATACAGGAGGAGAGGGCTTACATGGGGGTGTATACAGGAGGAGAGGGCTTACATGGGGTGTATACAGGAGGAGAGGGCTTACATGGGACTGTATACAGGAGGAGAGGGCTTACATGGGGGTGTATACAGGAGGAGAGGGCTTACATGGGGTGTATACAGGAGGAGAGGGCTTACATGGGGTGTATACAGGAGGAGAGGGCTTACATGGAGGTGTATACAGGAGGAGAGGGCTTACATGGGACTGTATACAGGAGGAGAGGGCTTACATGGGGGTGTATACAGGAGGAGAGGGCTTACATGGGGGTGTATACAGGAGGAGAGGGCTTACATGGGGTGTATACAGGAGGAGAGGGCTTACATGGGACTGTGTACAGGAGGAGAGGGCTTACATGGGGGTGTATACAGGAGGAGAGGGCTTACATGGGGGTGTATACAGGAGGAGAGGGCTTACATGGGACTGTATACAGGAGGAGAGGGCTTACATGGGGGTGTATACAGGAGGAGAGGGCTTACATGGGGGTGTATACAGGAGGAGAGGGCTTACATGGGGGTGTATACAGGAGGAGAGGGCTTACATGGAGGTGTATACAGGAGGAGAGGGCTTACATGGGACTGTATACAGGAGGAGAGGGCTTACATGGGACTGTATACAGGAGGAGAGGGCTTACATGGGACTGTATACAGGAGGAGAGGGCTTACATGGGGCTGTATACAGGAGGAGAGGGCTTACATGGGGCTGTATACAGGAGGAGAGGGCTTACATGGGACTGTATACAGGAGGAGAGGGCTTACATGGGGCTGTATACAGGAGGAGAGGGCTTACATGGGGGCGTATACAGGAGGAGAGGGCTTACATGGGGGCGTATACAGGAGGAGAGGGCTTACATGGGGGCGTATACAGGAGGAGAGGGTTTACATGGGGGCGTATACAGGAGGAGAGGGCTTACATGGGGGCGTATACAGGAGGAGAGGGCTTACATGGGGGCGTATACAGGAGGAGAGGGCTTACATGGGGGCGTATACAGGAGGAGAGGGCTTACATGGGGGCGTATACAGGAGGAGAGGGCTTACATGGGGGCGTATACAGGAGGAGAGGGCTTACATGGGGGCGTATACAGGAGGAGAGGGCTTACATGGGACCGTATACAGGAGGAGAGGGCTTACATGGGACCGTATACAGGAGGAGAGGGCTTACATGGGGCCGTATACAGGAGGAGAGGGCTTACATGGGGGTGTATACAGGAGGAGAGGGCTTACATGGGGGTGTATACAGGAGGAGAGGGCTTACATGGGGGTGTATACAGGAGGAGAGGGCTTACATGGGGGTGTATACAGGAGGAGAGGGCTTACATGGGGGTGTATACAGGAGGAGAGGGCTTACATGGGGTGTATACAGGAGGAGAGGGCTTACATGGGGCTGTATACAGGAGGAGAGGGCTTACATGGGACTGTATACAGGAGGAGAGGGCTTACATGGGGGTGTATACAGGAGGAGAGGGCTTACATGGGGCTGTATACAGGAGGAGAGGGCTTACATGGGGGTGTATACAGGAGGAGAGGGCTTACATGGGGCTGTATACAGGAGGAGAGGGCTTACATGGGGCTGTATACAGGAGGAGAGGGCTTACATGGAGTGTATACAGGAGGAGAGGGATTACATGGAGTGTATACAGGAGGAGAGGGATTACATGGGGGTGTATACAGGAGGAGAGGGCTTACATTGGGGTGTATACAGGAGGAGAGGGCTTACATGGGGGTGTATACAGGAGGAGAGGGCTTACATGGGGGTGTATACAGGAGGAGAGGGCTTACATGGGGCTGTATACAGGAGGAGAGGGCTTACATGGGGGCGTATACAGGAGGAGAGGGCTTACATGGGGGCGTATACAGGAGGAGAGGGCTTACATGGGGGCGTATACAGGAGGAGAGGGCTTACATGGGGGCGTATACAGGAGGAGAGGGCTTACATGGGTCTGTATACAGGAGGAGAGGGCTTACATGGGGTGTATACAGGAGGAGAGGGCTTACATGGGGGCGTATACAGGAGGAGAGGGCTTACATGGGACCGTATACAGGAGGAGAGGGCTTACATGGGACCGTATACAGGAGGAGAGGGCTTACATGGGACCGTATACAGGAGGAGAGGGCTTACATGTGACCGTATACAGGAGGAGAGGGCTTACATGGGGGTGTATACAGGAGGAGAGGGCTTACATGGGGCTGTATACAGGAGGAGAGGGCTTACATGGGGTGTATACAGGAGGAGAGGGCTTACATGGAGGTGTATACAGGAGGAGAGGGCTTACATGGGGTGTATACAGGAGGAGAGGGCTTACATGGGGTGTATACAGGAGGAGAGGGCTTACATGGGGCTGTATACAGGAGGAGAGGGCTTACATGGGGCTGTATACAGGAGGAGAGGGCTTACATGGGGCTGTATACAGGAGGAGAGGGCTTACATGGGGCTGTATACAGGAGGAGAGGGCTTACATGGGGCTGTATACAGGAGGAGAGGGCTTACATGGGGTGTATACAGGAGGAGAGGGCTTACATGGGGCTGTATACAGGAGGAGAGGGCTTACATGGGGCTGTATACAGGAGGAGAGGGCTTACATGGGGTGTATACAGGAGGAGAGGGCTTACATGGAGGTGTATACAGGAGGAGAGGGCTTACATGGGGATGTATACAGGAGGAGAGGGCTTACATGGAGGTGTATACAGGAGGAGAGGGCTTACATGGGGATGTATACAGGAGGAGAGGGCTTACATGGGGATGTATACAGGAGGAGAGGGCTTACATGGGGCTGTATACAGGAGGAGAGGGCTTACATGGAGGTGTATACAGGAGGAGAGGGCTTACATGGGGATGTATACAGGAGGAGAGGGCTTACATGGGGATGTATACAGGAGGAGAGGGCTTACATGGAGGTGTATACAGGAGGAGAGGGCTTACATGGGGATGTATACAGGAGGAGAGGGCTTACATGGGGGTGTATACAGGAGGAGAGGGCTTACATGTGGCTGTATACAGGAGGAGAGGGCTTACATGTGGCTGTATACAGGAGGAGAGGGCTTACATGGGGGTGTATACAGGAGGAGAGGGCTTACATGGGGGCGTATACAGGAGGAGAGGGCTTACATGGGGGCGTATACAGGAGGAGAGGGCTTACATGGGGGCGTATACAGGAGGAGAGGGCTTACATGGGGGCGTATACAGGAGGAGAGGGCTTACATGGGGCCGTATACAGGAGGAGAGGGCTTACATGGGGCCGTATACAGGAGGAGAGGGCTTACATGGGGGTGTATACAGGTGGAGAGGGCTTACATGGGACTGTATACAGGAGGAGAGGGCTTACATGGGGGCGTATACAGGAGGAGAGGGCTTACATGGAGGTGTATACAGGAGGAGAGGGCTTACATGGGGGCGTATACAGGAGGAGAGGGCTTACATGGGGGCGTATACAGGAGGAGAGGGCTTACATGGGACCGTATACAGGAGGAGAGGGTTTACATGGGACCGTATACAGGAGGAGAGGGCTTACATGGGACCGTATACAGGAGGAGAGGGCTTACATGGGACCGTATACAGGAGGAGAGGGCTTACATGGGGGTGTATACAGGAGGAGAGGGCTTACATGGGGGTGTATACAGGAGGAGAGGGCTTACATGGGGGTGTATACAGGAGGAGAGGGCTTACATGGGGCTGTATACAGGAGGAGAGGGCTTACATGGGGGTGTATACAGGAGGAGAGGGCTTACATGGGGGTGTATACAGGAGGAGAGGGCTTACATGGGGGTGTATACAGGAGGAGAGGGCTTACATGGGGCCGTATACAGGAGGAGAGGGCTTACATGGGGGTGTATACAGGAGGAGAGGGCTTACATGGGGCTGTATACAGGAGGAGAGGGCTTACATGTGACTGTATACAGGAGGAGAGGGCTTACATGGAGGTGTATACAGGAGGAGAGGGCTTACATGGGGGTGTATACAGGAGGAGAGGGCTTACATGTGACTGTATACAGGAGGAGAGGGCTTACATGGGGCTGTATACAGGAGGAGAGGGCTTACATGGGGCTGTATACAGGAGGAGAGGGCTTACATGTGACTGTATACAGGAGGAGAGGGCTTACATGGAGGTGTATACAGGAGGAGAGGGCTTACATGGGGCTGTATACAGGAGGAGAGGGCTTACATGTGACTGTATACAGGAGGAGAGGGCTTACATGGAGGTGTATACAGGATGAGAGGGCTTACATGTGACTGTATACAGGAGGAGAGGGCTTACATGTGACTGTATACAGGAGGAGAGGGCTTACATGGGGCTGTATACAGGAGGAGAGGGCTTACATGGAGGTGTATACAGGAGGAGAGGGCTTACATGGGGGTGTATACAGGAGGAGAGGGCTTACATGGGGCTGTATACAGGAGGAGAGGGCTTACATGTGACTGTATACAGGAGGAGAGGGCTTACATGGGGCTGTATACAGGAGGAGAGGGCTTACATGGGGTGTATACAGGAGGAGAGGGCTTACATTGAGGTGTATACAGGAGGAGAGGGCTTACATGGGGTGTATACAGGAGGAGAGGGCTTACATGGGGTGTATACAGGAGGAGAGGGCTTACATGGGGCTGTATACAGGAGGAGAGGGCTTACATGGGGCTGTATACAGGAGGAGAGGGCTTACATGGGGCTGTATACAGGAGGAGAGGGCTTACATGGGGCTGTATACAGGAGGAGAGGGCTTACATGGGGTGTATACAGGAGGAGAGGGCTTACATGGGGCTGTATACAGGAGGAGAGGGCTTACATGGGGCTGTATACAGGAGGAGAGGGCTTACATGGGGTGTATACAGGAGGAGAGGGCTTACATGGAGGTGTATACAGGAGGAGAGGGCTTACATGGAGGTGTATACAGGAGGAGAGGGCTTACATGGGGATGTATACAGGAGGAGAGGGCTTACATGGGGCTGTATACAGGAGGAGAGGGCTTACATGGGGATGTATACAGGAGGAGAGGGCTTACATGGGGATGTATACAGGAGGAGAGGGCTTACATGGGGGTGTATACAGGAGGAGAGGGCTTACATGGGGTGTATACAGGGGGAGAGGGCTTACATGTGGCTGTATACAGGAGGAGAGGGCTTACATGGGGGTGTATACAGGAGGAGAGGGCTTACATGGGGCTGTATACAGGAGGAGAGGGCTTACATGGGGTGTATACAGGAGGAGAGGGCTTACATGGGGGTGTATACAGGAGGAGAGGGCTTACATGGGACTGTATACAGGAGGAGAGGGCTTACATGGGGGTGTATACAGGAGGAGAGGGCTTACATGGGGGTGTATACAGGAGGAGAGGGCTTACATGGGGGTGTATACAGGAGGAGAGGGCTTACATGGGGGTGTATACAGGAGGAGAGGGCTTACATGGGGCCGTATACAAGAGGAGAGGGCTTACATGGGGTGTATACAGGAGGAGAGGGCTTACATGGGGTGTATACAGGAGGAGAGAGCTTACATGGGGGTGTATACAGGAGGAGAGGGCTTACATGGGGCCGTATACAAGAGGAGAGGGCTTACATGGGGGTGTATACCGGAGGAGAGGGCTTACATGGGGCCGTATACAATAGGATATGGAGGGGTTCTTATGTGGGAGTGATGTGTTCACTCTTCTTTGCCCCATGTTCGTGTCGATCACATAAAGATCTAGCTGGTAACTGCTATATACTTAGTATACGGCTTCCGGTGGCTGCATCAGCTGATCAGTTCAGGTGCTGGCCCCGACCTATCTGATACTGATGATCTGTCTTGTGAATAAGTCCTCAGTATCAAAAATCTTCCGAACCAGGACGAGCCCTTTAATCTGCCACCGATGAGTGTGAGTTGCACAGGTAATGGGAGATCCTGCGCTCGCTATGTTTTCCTTTCTCTCAGCGTCACGTGTACATGTAAGAGTCCAGCGAGGAAGTTACAACGGATGTGCTGTAGGGGAATTTATTAACTGCACTGAGGTTAAAGGTAAATCCTCTCCAATATCCCTTTAATCTGGATATTGAATTCCAGCTGACTGGGCCCCCACCCAGTTTAATGTCGTGTCAGCGGCCCCACACAATATACTGCCATGTCTTTTAGTGTCCCCGCCTACCCAGAATATTGCCCCCATAGTATCCCCGATGCAGTATAACTCCTCATAGTATCCCCCCACCCCTGTATAACATGTAGAGCAGCTATGTCCAAAGTCTGGCCCATGCTCTGTCAAAGAAAGATGTGTGACACGAATCGGCATGCCCCGCCCACTTCCTGATGTCTTATCATCGACTTATCGGATATTTTGTGACGCTTGTGCTGTTAGCCGCTACACACCTTAGCACTGACATAGCACTCCATGCGGCGCCTCACTTCTGCTGTCCACCATGCTCCCTGGCTAGCAACGGCATCTACTATCATCCACTGCCACTTGGGGTCAAGCAGTGACTTGGGTTGGCTGGTATTGACCCTAGTTTCCTGCAGATCAGGTCCGCCATCTTGCTGCCCTCCATTTTGCCACCCCATGTTCTACAGGATAGCCACTCAAGCTGCCACTTAAATAGAAAATAAGCCAGTACTAATATTGCTCCCCTGAGATACTGACCATGTAGAGTATTAACATGACCCTGGTTGGCTGTCTACCTTGCAGCTGAGGTCTGCCATCTTGCCACCCACAGTAATACATCGGCAGTCCGACGGCTACTTCTCCCCTGAGAAACAACAGACTCTGCGTTATCAGCAAACTGCAACTAGCTGAACGGATTGTCCTGCCGACACTGAGTAAGTGAAGTCACTTGTCCTATCTCACAGGTCCGTGGTTATGGTAAAATGTGTGTAAACAATGGGAGGAATAAGTTCACATAGCAGGCAAACAAAGCAGCATTTCTAAAGCAATATATTTAGGAAAAGTCTTCAATTTACATAAGCTACGAGTTTAGATAAGATCTTTGAGATGGGACAACCCCATTAAGAGACGGTGGGAAAAGGAGCAAATTTGCCTTTTTTGTTAGCCTGTGACACCGCACAGTTGCTTATATTTTTTTAGGCGTGGGCATCGAAATGAAAGCGAGTTAAGAGCTGCTTGACCTCCCGAGTCTTAAGAACCGAGTAAGAGAAACAGATTTATTTCTTGCTGTTTGTTCCGTCCGTGAAATAAAGTCGCTAGTAGGGTTGAGCCGATCTTGAGATATCAGAATCGATTTTAAAATTTGATTTCCGATCATTTTCCAGCCGATCGTGAAATTTGCTCAATCGCCGATCGGGATCTGATCTATCCCGATCGTTAAACCCTAGTCAATGCTTCTCTATGGGAAAAGTCACTTTTAGGCTTGAGCCGATCTTGAGATTTCAAAATCCGATTTCCGATCATTTTCCAGCCGATCACGATTGTGAAATTTGTTCAATCGTCGATCGGGATCCGATCTTTCCCGATCCCAATCGCTCAACCTTAGTCGCTAGGATTATTATAGATGGCGCACCTGCCATGACTGGCGAGCGAAGTGGATACTCAAGCCTAGTCCGTAACAAAGTCAGCAAAGAAGGAGGCAAAGCTATAAAATGCCACTGTATTGTTCACCAAGTTCTCTGTGGCAAACATCTGCAGTTGAGATCTCGGTTTCATGATTCACATTCGTGCAGGTAAGACAGTCTTACCCGCAGTCATACACCGGCAGTGTACAGATACAGTCTACAGATACTGGTACAGTGTTATCGCTCCACTGCACCATTAAATACCACCGCTATCTCCTCACGTGTAACCCTCCTGCTACTCCTCTGGCAGTTCTGTTTATTCATTTTGCACTATATTTCTATTACAAGAAAATATATATAAAAAACAAACAGAAAACCCTGTATAGTATGTAGCGCACCCGTGTACAGTTGTGCTAAAAAGTTTACATGCCCCAGTAGTTTTTTTTTTTTATGTAGATTGTGAGCCCCACGTAGAGCTCACAATGTACATTTTTTCCCTATCAGTATGTCTTTGGAATATGGGATGGAAATCCATGCAAACACAGGGAGAACATACAAACTCCTTGCAGATGGTTTTTTGCCCATGGTGGGATTTGAACACCAGGACTCCAGCGCTGCAAGGCTGCAGTGCTAACCACTGAGCCACCGTGTGGGCCCCTCCCAGTAGTTTTTTTTTTACATGTTTTCAGAGAACATGAATGACAACAGAAAACCTTTTCCTCCGCTCATGGTCAGTGGTCGGGTGAAGCCATTTATTGTCAGATTTCTCTGTTTTCTCTTTTAAAATCATAATGAGAACCAAAAACATCAAAATGTCCCTCTTCAAAAGTTCCCTTTCCCTAGTAATTTTGGCCCAGAAGGCGACACAGTTGTCCACGGATCTGCAGGAAAAGGTGGCTGAACTGTATAAAACAGGAAAGGGATCCAAAAAATATCTCCAAGGAACTGATAATGCGGGGTTGGGGGAGGGGGTCATGGGTGGAGAGGGGAACGGGTCGCGGGTATGGAGGTGGGGGGGGGATTAGGGGGAAGGAGGGCAGGGGTGCAAGGGGGTGAGCCTGGGGTTCCGTACGTGCAATGGTGTGGGAGGGGCCCGCTGCGGCCACAAGGCAAGGGGGTTGCCGCTTCCGCGCTGTAGGTGGGTCGTGCAGGGGATGAGGGGTCCACGAAAGAAGTCGTGGGTAATGCTAGTTAGGACATATGTTGAGAACTTTTCATGTCCTCGGAGATGGGCAGTATTATATACCACTAGAAAACTAAGCAGGTGCTAGAGATATCGGCCTCCAGTGTCAGAAAAGCAGGTCTTACAGCCTAACATCATCGCTGGACTGTGAGGATCGCCCCCACTGACAGCGCGCTTCACCAGACTTGTACTATCGGGGGGATGGAGCGTTCTGCATAGCCCAATGATGACAATAGACTGTAAGGCCCAACCTTCTGACAATGGAGGGATATTGGTGCCGAAAATAATGGCACAGATATCTCCGGCATTTGGGAATGTGCGCGGAATTCAGTCAGCTTTCTAATTGTACATAATAACGCCCAACTCTGAAGACATGAGAGTGCCTCTTTAAATATGGCAGCCGCTCAGGAGCATCAATCAAACATGACTGTGGCACCATCTTCCTGGCTGCACATGCGCCGAAATTTTGGGGTGGTTCAGTGGCCGACAGGAGCTAGATCCAGGGATGGTGATCCATCGCAATGGCAGCTAGGAACCTTTTAAAGGCTCCCGGGCTTGTCTCTCATACACCATACCTCTCAACCGTCCCGGATTCCGCGGGACATTCACGGATTTGGTGTCCTGTCCCGGTTGGTGGGAGGTATGTCCCGGTTTCAACTCATCGGGAGGACGCAGATGAGTTGAATACATAGGCGATTAAATCAGGAGCTGTCACAGCTCAGTTCCTGCTTTAACGCTGCGCTCCGGCATGTGTAGGCGCGATGTTATGATGTCAAATCACGCCTACAACTCTGTGAGTGAGTAAGACTGCGGAGGAGTACTGTATTAAGGCTAGTTCACACGGGGCCAATGCCGCGTGGATTATGGACGCTGAATCCGCCTCCATATAATAGAGACCTATGGGAACTGCTAGCGTTAGTTTCTCAGATAGTAAAATCCTTCCACTAGTGGGGAAAAAAAAGCGACATGACCTTTCTTCAGGTGGATTCCGCCTGCAAAAATGAATGGGAGTTAATGGGAGGTGGAAAAATTCACCTCACGGTTTTTGGTCACGGAATTGGCAAAAATCGCGACCAAAACCGCGAGGCGGATTTATATCACATTTTACTAGCCACATCCCAAAAGGTGTGGTCCAGGGTGGTGACTGCTTCCTGCATCCATTTTGTGATTGCGCAGCATCTGGGCAAGAAGCACGGCACAAGAGGCTTGCAATCATCTCGGCGTCCTGTGCGCATTAGCCATGTAAGTACACATACAGTATACATGTATTTAACCAGGTTTTATGTCTTTTCTATTGTACTAAACTTTTTTTTGTGTTTTGCAGCTCACGCCTCTTCGGAGGAAGGTCGCGAGTCGCCCCAAGGAGAAGGAGACGTCGGGCCCCTCCTGCCCCCACACCTTCCACCAAGGAGCAGACCAGAAGGACCCTCCGCGTAACGGACAGGCAGTCGGAGCTTGAAAATCTGGCTCTGTCCCTTATCCGGAGGGTGGACAAAATGGATGACTGTGATCATTTTGGTCAAGAGGTGGTAAATTCCTGTCGCCAGAGGCCCCTCGGACAAAAAAAGGATTTTAAATCCTACATCGATTCTGTGGCAACAGCCAAAAAAAATGTGTTTGTGTTTTTTTTTTACCAAAATAAAAAAAAGGGGGGGGGGGGGGTCACCCTCTGGGGCACATGCTGTTTACTTCAAGAAAGTAGACAGTGCACTGAATTCAGCGTACTGTCTGCTTTCTAGTGGTAAACCGCATGTGCCCCAGAAGGTGAAAGGTCCTAATTAGAAGGACGTGCCCCAAGTGTTGAAAGGTCCTCTTTATAAAGAGGACCTTTCACCATCTGGGGCACATGCGGTCATACACCGCTACCAATAAATATGTAGAAAAAAAACAGACACTGATACAAATATTTAAATTTACAAATTTTACTAGGGAAATAAAAATTAAACTAAACATTTTAAAAACGATTTGCTTTTCACATACAGCAGAATTTTTTCTTTAAAAAAAAAAAAGGAAAAAAAAATTGGGAACACCATGATGAGGAAGGTCTTCTGTCCTGGTCAGGCTGCTCATCACTGAGAAAATTACCAGGGCACGACCCCTTCGGGACTCATGAAATCGTTCGTGAAGGCATCTCGCACCCGTACAGCTGAGTTGGCTGCCTGACCGTGACCACTAGTGGTCAACATTGGGTCACTCAAAGGCTCCACTCTAATGTTGGGGTTGTCATAGTCCCGAACAAAGTTGTGAAGCACACAGCTTTGATGACCACATACAGTGCAGAGGTGAAGACCCTCTACTTACTAGTCATGATCCCAAAGGTGCACTCCACGAAGCATCGTGCCCGGCTCAGCCTCATGTTGAAGACCCTCTTCCGGGAATCCAGTCACCTCCGTGGGTATGGGCGCCGCAGGTTTTCTTTGAGTGGAAATGCCTCATCCCCTATCATGATGAAGGGGACTGGATGCGTGGTACCTGGAAACGGTCTTGGTGAAGGTAGAGTCACCTGATCTCCCAGTACTCTGCGACCCAAAAGTGATGTCAGTAGTGCCAGGGAGTCCCCAGTACTACCATAGGCACCGACTTTGATGGCAATAAAACGGTACATGGCATCAGCCACCGCCATCAGGACCACTGAAAGTACTTCTTGTAGTTGAGGTACAATGGTCCTGAGTTAGGTGGCTTCTGCACACTTATATGCTTCCCGTCAACGGCACCTATGTAGTTGGGGAAATTGTGAAAGCCTGCTGCTGCCTGCAACTGAATCTCCTCGGTTGGACTGGGCATCACTATGGGTTGCAAGTGCTGCCAGATCAGATGGCATGTGCTCCTCACAACTCCAGATATGGTGGATTTTCCCACCCAGAATTGGAGGTGCAGGGATGCAAAACTCTCCCCTGTTGTAAGAAACCTAGAAAAAAAAGGAAATTGGCACACAATAACTGTAGTGACACATTTTATTTCTTTTAGCCATAAGAAATTAAAACAAAAACTAAAAAGGGAATTTAAATAAATGTACACATTTGAGAACTTTCTGCAACATGATGAGCAGCCTTTCGGTGGGACTGATGGCCTCCCTCATGGTGGTGTCCTGGCGCCGTAGGTGCACGGCCAAAATCTGAAGCCTCCGGTCAAATGTCTTAGGTGGAGGGCTACACGGTGGCTCAGTGGTTAGCACTGCAGCCTTGGAGTCCTGGTGTTCAAATCCCGCCAAGGGCACAAAACCATCTGCAAGGAGTTTGTATGTTCTCCCTGTGTTTGCATGGATTTCCATCCCATATTCCAAAGACATAATGATAGGGTAAAATGTATATGGGGCTCACAATCTAACGCAAACACTGAGTGATTCGGCATCACTATTATAGCGATACATTACATGCAAGTCTGGGTATGCGTGAAAAAGGAGCATATATGCTCCAAAACACAGTGTGTGTGGCAGAAATAAAGGAATCTCTTCGACACCAACCTGGTAAGAATTTTGGACTTGAAGAATGGTTCTAATAACCCGAAACGCGTCATACTACACTGCTTTTTATCCATTGCAATAAATGAATTGTTTATTGCCCGGATTTGTTGACCCATCCATTTATTGGTTACCAGTGAGCATGGAGTCCCTGTTCTGGGTTCAAGACTACTTATTTTTACTTAGTATTAGTAGTTTTAGCCAGGATTGTAGGGTTTTTTTTAGTCAAGAGAAGAGGACAGCAGGTACCTCAGTCGCAGACTTAATCCAGTCCAAAATGCCTCCTGTAGACAAAGGGGGGGGGGGGGGGGGTTGGCGATGCCCAGTGGGCTGGCTAGTTAAAAAAATGGGTTGGTGAAAAAAAACGCTTCTAAAAACCGGGTCTGAGTCAACAAACCACATCAAAAACGTCTAGTGGTTTTTTTGCTGACCAAATTCCACCACACGGTATTCATGTGTGAACTAAACCTTAGTGATCAAACCCACTGGGGTAAAAGATCACAGAGTCTAAAAAAAAAAAATGAAAATTCAAATCACCCCCTTTCCCTAGAATACATATGAAAGTACATACATAAATTTAAAACACACACTAGGTACCCTGTGTCCGAAAATGCCCGCTCTACAATGAATGCCATAGTGGGAAAAAAAAAGAGCTGACCCACCATTTTTTGCTGTTTTCAATATGGAGAGGAGGGTGGCACTACCAAATGCATACGGGCAATATGGTGAAGGATAATAGGATAAGCTTCATGTAACTTTCTGGTGGTGCTCACAGAATATAAAGATCCAAACATAGTCCAGTAAGAAAAAAAGATAGAAAAACTGGCCACTCGCCACATGAAGCGTATGATAAAAATCCAGTCTTTATTTCATAATTCCATATAAAAACACATACGGGAGGAGGCACGCCTGAGAAGAGTGAGCGACAACTGTTCTGTGATGACAGCACTTTTTCAAGCTCAAATACGGGTGTCAGAATATGGCGCCTTCAAGAAATTTTTTGGTTTTTGCAAAGTTAAGGATTATATATATATATATATATATATATATATATATATATATATATATATATATATATATATATATGTACACATACACACACTTACTAGCCAATGCCCGCAACTTCGTCTGTATGTTGTTGTTGTACTGTAAAACTCCGCGGTTTTTACCCGTGGGGCCCTGACCTAAACGAGTTTTCCCATCCAGTGTGTCAGCACTGCCTGTAGCAGATCAGATAATTTGCAAATGCATCTAACAAATGGACTGAGGGTTAACTGTTTATACAGAGAGATATCTGTGATAAGCTGCTGGAAGAGCAGTGTAATATAGTATGTGAACATAAATTCTTAGTAGTCGTGAAGCCATGTCATTTACCAGGATAATAAGTAGCCGATGTGTTACTCCAGGTTACAAACTATCTAGGTGCCAAATTTCATCCAAATCCATTCAGCCGTTTTTGCATGATTGTGGAACAAACATCCAAACACACAAACTTTCACATAATATTGCTGCATTTCCCCCCCTCGGCTTATACTCGAGTCAATAAGTTTTCCTAGTTTTTTTGTGGTAAAATTAGGGGCCTCGGCTTATATTCGGGTCGGCTTATACTCGAGTATATATGGTAATAAGGCCGCAAATGCAGACACATATAGGACAGGTATAGGACACATATAGGACCTGCTCCATAAGTTTCAGCTCTTCAATTTGGCTCGGACACATGGCCGCCAAAGCGATGGCATCTATCTGTACGGGCCCATTGAAATGTAATAGTCCATAATTTTATCTGCCATTGCAGATAGAAAGTCTGGTCATGTGTATTACAGTTTAGTAACTCCATGTGCCTCAGGTTAATAGCAGTTAATCCCATCATGTCCCTTACATTAAAAAAAATACAAACTTTCCATATTGCATAGGTGTGCAGAGTACAATGTATAATGAGGCGACACCCATAGGGCGACCCCTATTCACTCTAATGGAAAAATGACATTTTATTTACAATACACTAGAGAACTCAAAAACAACCAAAATTGAAAAAAGTATTAAAACTGGGAATTTACAAATTTATTATCACACAAGTAAAAGGATCCAAATACAGAGAGAAACTCAGTACAACACTGTAAGCCTCTCGGAGCAAAACAGAAGGAACCTGCAGCAAGGGGGCAAATACTTAATATCATAAAATGGCAGATGAAGATTTTAAAGACCAATAAGACTAATATTAGGATCCACATTTAGAATTTTCAGAACCATTAATAGTGGAGAGTCGGCCCAGTAAGGCACATTAGTAGGTACCGGTCCTGGCATGTGTCCACTCCATGGTGGCAGCTTCTAACTCTGGAAATAAAAGCCCATGTGGTGGAAGAGTTATATTTTTGGGGACAGCTACCTGAAAAAACTTCTCAAATCTTCAAAATTTTTGAAAAATCCACGATGTACAAGATTGAAGATGAAATTGAACTACAAATATCACCATCTAGTCAGGGTTCTTCATCACATCTCAGACACTCTTTGACCTTCTATTATAAGATGACTACATAGATGTATTAAAGGGTTTCCGTGAGTTTTTATTTATGGACCATCCTTTGGATAGGTCACAAAAATCTAATCGTAGGGAACCAACTTCCAATGGCCATACTATATACTGAATGAAGCAGGAAGTAGTTGGCTCCATGGCCTGTGTAGTGGCTGGGCGCCAGCCAACCAGCCAATACAGCTGTATGGTGTAGGGTCTGCCATGTGGCCTGCCATCAATCAGATATTTTAATACAACTGCTCCAGAAAACTCAAGTTCTGTCTAAAATATTTCCCACATAAAATGGTTTCTCTTCTGAATTCCTGAATGATACATAAAAATTTGACTTTTTACAGTTAAAAGATCTGATTACATTATAAAATGTCTTCCTAACCTTATTTCATTTATGGCTTCTCTCCTGTATGAGTTCTCTGATGCCTCTCAAGATGTTCTTTACGTGTAAAGCATTTGCCACATTCTGAACATGAATATGGCTTCTCTCCTGTGTGAGTTCTCTGATGCCCCTTAAGATGTTCTCTACGCGTAAAGCATTTGCCACATTCCGTACATTTGAATCTTTTATCTCCTGTGTGAATTTTCATATGTTTGACAAGATCAGATTTGTTGGTAAAACATTTCCCACAATCTGAACATGAATATGGCTTCTCTCCTGTGTGAGTTCTCTGATGTACATTTAAATTGTATTTCTGACTGTAAAACTTTCCACAATTAGGGCACATAAATGGCTTCTCTCCTGTGTGAGTCTTCTGATGCCTCTCAAGATGTTCTCTACGCATAAAGCATTTGCCACATTCTGAACATGAATATGGCTTCTCTCCTGTGTGAATTCTCTGATGCCTCTCAAGACGTTGTCTACACGTAAAGCATTTGCCACATTCTACACAAGTAAATTCTGTAGCTCGTGTGAAGTTTCATATGTCTAACAAGCACATATTTGTAGGTAAAACATTTTCCACATTCTGAACATGAATGTGGCTTCTCTCCTGTGTGAGTTCGCTGATGTATACTTATACTGGATTTCTGATGAAATGTATGAGTTCTGTGATGATCCAAAAGAGAAGCATTTGTAGTAAAAGATTTCCCACATTTTGAACATGTAAATGGTTTTCCACCTTTATGAATATTCTTGTGTCTGGTAAGATACAATTTCTTTTTGAACTGTTTTCCACATTCAGGATATACTGATATTTGAGCCGGTCTATCTACAGTACTATAAAACTGTGATTGATTCTCTTCTACTTCATTGCGTGCAGATGAAAGGAGATGGCCATGGGATCTGGTCTTCCAGTTTTCACCTGAAAAAAAGAAAATGTAAAAAATTCAAAATATTTACCATGTAGAAATACCAATCACCCGATCAGAGTCGGAGACACAGTCTATACCTGTACTATGTACTGCAATGGGAAATGTAATCTTTATAGGAGAATCAAATTGCATAACTAATCTCAAACATTGACCCCATCCCACCCTGCACCATGCTGTTACATCACGCTGAGGATATGATTAGCATATAGTATGAATTTCAGATCCCAGCTGTAGAATATAGATGGATCCTGGGATTAACAGAAACTATTCAGACCCCGGCATATAAACTGATCATTATTGATCGCAACATCTGAGTGGTCAGTGGAGCCTTTTCTTCCACCTGGCCTCCTGCAGTGACATTGTGGGGGGGCAGGAGGCCTTCTAGCTGCCATGCTCAGATGTGTAGTTGGCCTTGGCCTACTAGACAGACAATAATGTATTATATACTGTGATACAGAATTATTGCAGTATATGGTACAAGGAGATCAAGTAATCCCAGGTCTCTTGTGGGATGGTAAAATAGTTGTTTTTTTTTTTAAAGTTTTGTAGAAAACAATTTCACTTACTTAATTCACTTTCCTCACGTAGCTCCAGCAACAAAAATTGTAAAAGTGATGGACATCAGTATCTAGTGAACTCCAAAATGGCAACTAAAAGTACAAGTAGTCATTCAAAGAATGTGAACAGAAAAAAAAAACGATGTGAATTTTGGAAGGCGAACATGAAAAATATGAAAAAAAGTCACTGAGCCTTAATGCCCAAACCATTCTGTGTTCTTAAAGGGTTAATGGTGAGGTGATTTCCGGTTGGCCTGGCCCACATGGCACACTTATGAGCAAAAGTAATGGGACATGTCCACATGTAACCTGCAGGTCCATACATTGTAAATCTGTAAGCAGTAATACGCAGCTGCTTCCTCTTACTCTCCTTCTTCCGGGAAGGCTTTAGAGGTGTTTGTGGGAATTTTTGGGAAGTTCCAGGTCACCATCTCTGTTCTAATTATTCCCATGCGTGTTGGATGGCGTTGAGGTCAGGACTCTGTATGGACTGTCATGTTCTTCAATACCAAACTACTTTAACCTTGTCTTTATGGACCTGGATTAGTGCACTGGAGCACAGTCATGCTGGACCAGAAAAGAAGCCTTACCCAAATTGTTCCCATAAAGTGGAAAGAAAGTCCAGAACAGGGCACCCCAATATAGACTTCTTCCATTGCTTCATCTGGAATACCATATAGTCACATTATTCAGTTACTACAGTGAACTGTTTTGCCAAATCATTTATTCTGATTCCCCAGAAGCCATCAACATTCACAAGAGGGAGAAGGATTTACATAAACTCAGTCTGTAATGTATAAGGGAAGAAGAAACCACAAGATGGATGAAAGGCTCTTACCCTTCTCTGACACTGATATGGGGATCTCCAGGACACTCGTCCTTCTACTGTCACCACTTTCCTAGAAAGATCCAACATAAAGGAAATGAGAAGAAAGAAGATCCAGAGATTATGTTGATAACTCGCGGGTCAATGATACCTTCTATTATACATGACAGTAATGTGTTAGCCTTAGCAGCAGCTGACTGGCATTGTGCTGTTATTTAGTCCATGATTTCCATCTACACTGCACAACTAGACATTTATCTACACTGAAGATCAACTACCAAGTAGACAACCAAACAGGTGGAAGTTCACCACAATCTATTATGGAACCAGAAACCATTTGTAGCCACGACCGAGCACAGCCAACAATATCATCCAATAGAGCGGACACTCCACTGCTGCTGAGACGTGTAGTAGAAAGCTTCATGGCATCAATCTATAGAGGATTTACAGACATCTCAGCTTCATCTACCTGAGGATCCAGTGGGACATTCAGCTCTGGATCCTTTGGACAATCCTGGGAATATGGAGGACTGGGACATCTCTCTGGTGGATTTCTCGGACTGGATCCATCTATAGGAAATATACACAGTGACTGTATACATTGTCTATATGGGATGAGCAGATGATGGGGGAGTCTAGGTGACCCTCATACCTGGTCTCCTCTATCAGGAAGGTCTCCTCTTACCTGCCGATGTGAGGGGTTGCTGATCCTCCATCATCACCTCCTTGTACAGATCCTTGTGTCCTTCTAAATACTCCCACTCCTCCATGGAGAAATAGACAGTGACATCCTGACACCTTATAGGAACCTGACAACACAATGACACCGTCATCCCCAGAGCCCTCCCTTGGTGTTCTTGTATAATGTCCCAGCATTCCCAGCAGCGCTCACCTCTCCGCTCAACAGCTCAGTGATCCTGCTGGTAAGTTCTAGGATCTTCTGCTCATGTCTCAGTGAATGAGGTGGAGGCTCGGTGATGGTGCTCGGGGTCCTGCTCCCTCCTCCTGACACACGGGGTGTCACACACTCACCAGACGACTTCTTCACTACTGTGCAATCCTGTGTATGGTGAGACACTACAGGTCACTACAGACAGGGCCGCACCTCTAATGAGGCGAGGTGAGGCGGTGGCCTCAGGCAGCACTCTGAAGGGGGAGGCAATAAAAAAAATGTTTCCTTTTTTTTTCTAAACTACCGCAGGAGTTCAGCTGCTCTGAAAATAACCTGAGCGGCCCTCTTCTGCGCCGGTTTAGATCTCTGCGTTTCAGCGCAGATGCGTCATCATGCATCCTAAATTGAGACGCAGACGTCTCACTGCCGGGTGAAGAAGAAGTGGCGGCAGCGGAAGCAGTGGCGAGACCTGTAAGTAACAGACTTTTATTTTTCCTCTTTGTTTTATAGTAGGCCACTACATGCTGGAATATCCCCAGCAGGTAGCAGTCTATTTACCTGCCTGCCCAGGGCTGCTCACTGCTGCCCCCGCTTCCCCTTCTACTTTAAGCCGTAGAGGATGGCAGAGAGCAGGTTCGGGCCCAGGCCGCAATCCTACTACAGCTATTATTATACTCTGAGTTCTTTTTAGACCCCTGGGTATAATAATCGGAGCCCCAGGGAAGGTGAGGGAACATAATAAGCAGTGTTACTCATCTCTCCGGGATACGAAGTTAATACTAGCAGGCTTCTGGCCTACATGGTAATGTCCCAGACGTCACGTGGTCTGGGATATTACCATACAGGACCAAAGCCTGTGCTAGTAGTAACAGCCTTTTACTGCTAGCCCAGGCTTTGGGCCTGTATGGTAACCGGCTGTTACTGCTAGCACAGGTATTCAGTCCGGGTGAGAGGGACGGAGTCTTTTGATCGTCCGCCTCAGGCAGCAGAGAGGCTAGGTTCACCACTTACTACAGAGATTCTGAGAGTCCTTCACTTGTCCAGTCATTTCCCTGGTTTATTCCTAGAGATAAGAGTGATGTCATGTGAGACTCTCACCTCTCCAGTGATCAAGGAGACGATCTCCAGGGCGAGCTCTAATATCCTTGTAGACATGTGGTTTCTGACCTCGGCCATCCCTGTTGGGTCAATCTCCATCAAGGCATCCTTGTACAGATCCTTGTGTCCTTCTAAATACTCCCACTCCTCCATGGAGAAATAGACAGTGACATCCTGACACCTTATAGGAACCTGACAACACAATGACACAGTCATCCCCAGAGCCCTCCCTTGGTGTTCTTGTATAATGTCCCAGCATTCCCAGCAGCGCTCACCTCTCCGCTCAGCAGCTCAGTGATCCTGCTGGTAAGTTCTAGGATCTTCTGCTCATGTCTCAGTGAATGAGGTGGAGGCTCGGTGATGGGGCTCGGGGTCCTGTTCCATCCTCCTGACACACGGGGTGTCACACACTCACCAGACGACTTCTTCACTACTGTGTAATCCTGTGTATGGTGAGACACTACAGGTCACTACAGAGAGTCTAAGAATCCTTCACCTGTCCAGTCATTTCCCTGGTTTATTCCTAGAGATAAGAGTGATGTCATGTGAGACTCTCACCTCTCCAGTGATCAAGGAGATGATCTCCAGGGCCAGCTCTAATATCCTGGTAGACATGTGGTTTCTGGCCTCGGCCATCCCTGGTGGGTCTTTGATGGAGAGGACCATTGTCTTGCAAGGAAAACTTTAGCTTTGAGTCCTGAACCTGAATCAAAACAAGGAGGACCAAGTGTAAAATCCCATCTGGAAGACATCTCACATGTAGTATATGATCTCACTAACTCCTAATGATAGAACACGACTTACTGAAGAGACTTACTGTATATAAAGTTATGAGAAACACAAAGTCCACCCTTTGGTTTATGTATCAGGAAATAAAATAAAAAAAAAACACATTGGACCCTTAGATGAAGACCCCCAAACAGCAGATTCCACCAAGTCATTATTTATTCAATAAAAACTAGCCCCAATTGGTTGCCATGTATGATAAGCTAAGTGCCCCCCATGTATCACATTTACAGCGGTAACTTGAAGTCCTGGTTTCCTGGATGACTTTATCAGTCTCTTATTGCTCAGGAGGATTTCTGATCTTCTTTTCTTTACAAAGTTGCTTCAGGTCATTGAGATTTTTTGGAAATTAGTTTCTTCAGAGGTCTCTTAAGATTCTCGCTGAATTGTAATTGGCATGAGGTCTGGACTGTGACAGGAACATTGCGACATCTTGATTCCTTTATTTTTCTGGTGTAGATTTGCTGCTCTGCTCGGGACCGTTGTCCTGTTTCATGACCCAGTTTTGGCCAAGCTTTAGCCAATGGATAGATGATGGTCTTCTATCTGATGCTAGAATACTTTGGTGTACATAGGAGTTCATAACTCAATGACTACAAGTTGTTCAGGACCTGTGACTGCAATACAAACCTAAATCATTCCCCCTCCACCACTGGACAGATGATATGAGGAGCTTGTGGTGATATGTTGGGTTTGGTTTTCACCATATTTGGCGCTATGCATGATCATCACATATCTCCTCTTTGGTCTCGCCTGTCCAAAGTCTTGTGGTTTGTTCAGACACAACTTAGAAGACTTCAGCCATTCTGCCATATTCCTTTCAGAAAGAAGAGACTTTTCCTCCTGACAACTCTTTCACACCAGCCATATTTGAAGACATTTTGCCCATAGACTTTGAAAGAACTGGATTTGACTGAGAGAAGCAGGATGGTCGTTTTGACAAATTGCACACTGTTCAGACCTAGATGTCAAGAGGTGTTGGGAGCAGCAGTTATGTGAGGAAACAGGATCCATGATGGCCTAGATACACAAGCAGTAATGAAGATGACAACAATACGAGCAACTTCCACAGTTTCCTTGTCCACCATCCAGACATAGGTGATACCCCAAGGACATACCGCAGTCTCTGGCCGCACCATTTCCAGGCAGTAGTGATACGCGGACACTGACAGACCAGTGATATGTACAGGACATCCCGGCACTGCTACAGGTGCTGTCTCTCATGGCAGGGTGGACAACTGGTATCAGCAGGATAATGCTCGCCCACACACGCAAGGGTTCCCCAGCAATGTGTCCACCAGATTACAACAATTCCTGGTCCTGGCCGGTCACCAGATTTATCACCAATCCAAACCTTATGGGACCATCTGGGATGTGACCAATCTACAAGTGTACAGGATCTACAGGGGAGAGAGTCAAACAAGTTCTATTGGGGCAACCAGAGCCTTGTAAATGTTCTTTAGGCTCGGAGTGATAGCGTAAGAATGACATTAAAGTGGTAAAACATAATAAAACCAATATAAATCTGATCTCACCGTAATCATAAGGAGCCTCCGGACAAAGCTGCCAGGTCAGGAATAATGCAGAGGGAACATCATAGGAAGAAAATGCAAAACAGAAGGAGAGAATTGGATTTATTTCTCCAGACGGATCACACAAACGTTAATAAGAGCTGGTAATAACTTTATATGTCCACAGAACGGTGCGAGATAGAAGTGCAACTCGTCACACAAAGAACAAGCCCTGACATAGCCGTGTGCACAGAAATATAACAAAGAGAAGAATATTGCGGAAAAGGTGCTGGAAGTTTTTCGCAATCAGTATACATAAAGCGTGTAACAGCCGCTATGTATATACAAAGAGAGAGGGTGGAGCGGCATCTACATATATACAGAGAGGGCGGAGCGGCATCTACATATATACAGAGAGAGAGGGCGGAGCGGCATCTACATATATACAGAGAGAGGGCGGAGCGGCATCTACATATATACAGAGAGAGAGGGCGGAGCGGCATCTACATATATACAGAGAGGGCGGAGCGGCATCTACATATATACAGAGAGAGAGAGGGCGGAGCGGCATCTACATATATACAGAGAGGGCGGAGCGGCATCTACATATATACAGAGAGAGAGAGGGCGGAGCGGCATCTACATATATACAGAGAGAGGGCGGAGCGGCAACTACATATATACAGAGAGGGCGGAGCGGCATCTACATATATACAGAGAGGGCGGAGCGGCATCTACATATATACAGAGAGAGAGGGCGGGGCAGCATCTACATATATACAGAGAGAGAGGGCGGAGCGGCATCTACATATATACAGAGAGAGAGGGCGGGGCGGCATCTACATATATACAGAGAGAGAGGGCGGGGCGGCATCTACATATATACAGAGAGAGAGGGCGGGGCGGCATCTACATATATACAGAGAGAGAGAGAGGGCGGAGCGGCATCTACATATATACAGAGAGAGGGCGGAGCGGCAGCTACATATATACAGAGAGAGAGGGCGGAGCGGCATCTACATATATACAGAGAGAGGGCGGAGCGGCATCTACATATATACAGAGAGAGAGGGCGGAGCGGCATCTACATATATACAGAGAGAGAGGGCGGGGCGGCATCTACATATATACAGAGAGAGAGGGCGGAGCGGCATCTACATATATACAGAGAGAGAGGGCGGGGCGGCATCTACATATATACAGAGAGAGAGGGCGGGGCGGCATCTACATATATACAGAGAGAGAGGGCGGAGCGGCATCTACATATATACAGAGAGAGGGCGGAGCGGCATCTACATATATACAGAGAGAGAGAGAGGGCGGAGCGGCATCTACATATATACAGAGAGAGAGGGCGGAGCGGCATCTACATATATACAGAGAGAGAGCGGAGCGGCATCTACATATATACAGAGAGAGAGGGCGGGGCGGCATCTACATATATACAGAGAGAGAGAGAGCGGAGCGGCATCTACATATATACAGAGAGAGGGCGGAGCGGCATCTACATATATACAGAGAGAGAGGGCGGAGCGGCATCTACATATATACAGAGAGAGAGGGAAGAGTGGCATCTACATATATACAGAGAGAGAGGGCGGAGCGGCATCTACATATATACAGAGAGGGCGGAGCGGCATCTACATATATACAGAGAGAGAGGGCGGAGCGGCATCTACATATATACAGGGAGAGAGGGAAGAGTGGCATCTACATATATACAGGGAGAGAGGGAAGAGTGGCATCTACATATATACAGGGAGAGAGGGAAGAGTGGCATCTACATATATACAGAGAGAGAGGGCGGAGCGGCATCTACATATATACAGAGAGAGAGGGCGGAGCGGCATCTACATATATACAGGGAGAGAGGGAAGAGTGGCATCTACATATATACAGAGAGAGGGCGGAGCGGCAGCTACATATATACAGAGAGAGAGGGAAGAGTGGCATCTACATATATACAGAGAGAGAGGGCGGAGCGGCATCTACATATATACAGAGAGAGAGGGCGGAGCGGCATCTACATATATACAGAGAGAGAGGGTGGAGCGGCATCTACATATATACAGAGAGAGGGCGGAGCGGCATCTACATATATACAGAGAGGGCGGAGCGGCATCTACATATATACAGAGAGAGAGGGCGGGGCGACATCTACATATATACAGAGAGGGCGGAGCGGCATCTACATATATACAGAGAGAGGGCGGAGCGGCATCTACATATATACAGAGAGGGCGGAGCGGCATCTACATATATACAGAGAGAGGGCAGAGCGGCATCTACATATATACAGAGAGGGCGGAGCGGCATCTACATATATACAGAGAGAGGGCGGAGCGGCATCTACATATATACAGAGAGAGGGAAGAGTGGCATCTACATATATACAGAGAGAGGGGCGGAGCTGTCAGTATATACAGATAGAGGGTGGAGCTATCGGTATATACAGAGAGAGCAGGGATTGAGGAATGAAGGAACAATTCCTATTACATAAGATGGAAGTGTTCCTGCGGCTCTGTACAACCGCCATCATCTCCTGACAGCCTGCGGCTGGGGGTTGTAGTCTCTGACTAGCCGGCTACTGTAATGTGTACAGGGCACAGGTCTATCCAGTAGTGAGGTGAATGCACTGACCTGCAGGATAATAGCGCCCCCCACTGACACCGCTCACACAGCCACAGAGTCAGAGCAGGAGGAAGAGCTGGTCATGTGACAGCAGGAAGGGGCGGAGCTAGCTAGTGACTGACAACTGAGCTGTGGGTGCCGGTGTCAGGTAGTGACTGGGCGAGGAGACCTGGGAGACGCCATCATTCTCTGTATTATAAAGGCCACTGACTCTCCTCTATAGACATCCAAATCATACCTCCCAACTTTTGAAGAACCGAAAGAGGGATAAAATGTGTGGCGCAAATTTAGCCCCGCCAACTTTTGTGTTGACTCCCCCCATTCTCATTAATTTTTCATGTGCCCGCACACAGTATAATCCTCCTACAGTCACCCGTAAATTATATGTCCCCCCTCCATCTCTGCCCCCAGTGTCATGCCGTCCTCTTCTTCATCTGCCCCCAGATTCATGTCCCCCATCTCTGCCCCCAGATTCATGTCCCCTCCATCTCTGCCCCCAGATTCATGTCCCCACATCTCTGCCCCCAGATTCATGTCCCCTCCATCTCTGCCCCCAGATTCATGTCCCCACATCTCTGCCCCCAGATTCATGTCCCCTCCATCTCTGCCCCCAGATTCATGTCCCCACATCTCTGCCCCCAGATTCATGTCCCCCCATCTCTGCCCTCAGATTCATGTCCCACATCTCTGCCCCCAGATTCATGTCCCCCATCTCTGCCCTCAGATTCATGTCCCACATCTCTGCCCCCAGATTCATGTCCCCCATCTCTGCCCCCAGATTCATGTCCCCACATCTCTGCCCCCAGATTCATGTCCCCCATCTCTGCCCCCAGATTCATGTCCCCACCTCTCTGCCCCCAGATTCATGTCCCCACATCTCTGCCCCCAGATTCATGTCCCCACATCTCTGCCCCCAGATTCATGTCCTCTCCGTCTCTGCCCCCAGTGTCATGCCGTCCTCTCCTTCATCTGCCCTCAGTTTCTTGTTCCACCTCCACATTACACTAACCTTCTCCTTGTTCCCCCGCTGCTCTCTCCGCGCCTCTCTCTCTCTCACTGGCGCACCATTGTAGATGCGATGTGACGTCATCACATCGTGTCTACAAGCCAGTAGGCGGCGTTCAGTGGCGAAGCAAGGAGCTGACCTGTGTCAGCTCCTTGCTCCAGCCGCGTATGTGTTCAACTCAGCGAGTTCACCGAAATCGTGAATGTCCCACGGAAATCGGGATGGTTGGGAGGTATGATCCAAATGCCTAAACCATCTGGTACACAGGTGCATGGGGTGTCAGGGAAGATTTGAGCCACAGGAGGGCGCTACCTCCGGCCACAGTTACATTGGGGCAAAGAAATAAATAGGTCTTCAAGGGCAACCAATCACAGCGCAGCTTTCATTATGTATTCTGCTCTTGAGAAGTAAAAACAGCGCTGTGATTGGTTGCTATGGGCAACTGAGACTCTTTAGTAAATCTGCTGCGATGTCTCCATCCTCTGCCCATCTATACAGTGTAGGACACTGCGGGACTGACTGACATTCCCAGGACTATACACCTGTGCCAGTGGCGTAACTACCGCCATAGCAGCAGAGGCAGCTGCCACAGGGCCCAGGACATTAGGTGCCCGGTGACAGCCGCTACCGCTGCTATCATTATACTCGGGGGTCTTTTCGGACCCCTGAGTATAATGATTGGAGGCCCGGGAGAAGTAAGAAACATAAAAAACACTGTTACTTACCGCTCCACAATCCTGCCAGGCCTCCTTCCTCGTTGTCTGACGTCACATGAACCCGGCCTGCGTCCGAGGTCATGTGACGGCCGACGTCATTGCAGAAGGACGGCAGCGGAGGCTGACAGCGTAGGAGCTGGGGGACAGGTAAGAAACAGTAGTTTTTTATGATTTTATTCCCCTGGGTCTCCGATTATTATACTCTGGGGTCTGAAAAGACCCTAGAGTATAATAATTGTTTATGGGTGTCCACAGTGGGACATAATACTAGAGGGACCACTATGGTGCATAATACTGTGTGCAGGAGCCACTATGGGACATAATACTGTGTGCAGGGGTCACTATGGGGGATAATACTGTGTGCACGGGCCACTATGGGGCATAATACTGTGTGCAGGGGTCACTATGGGGGATAATACTGTGTGCAGGAGCCACTATGGGACATAATACTGTGTGCAGGGGTCACTATGGGGGATAATACTGTGTGCAGGGGCCACTATGGGACATAATACTGTGTGCAGGAGCCACTATGGGACATATTACTGTGTGCAGGGGCCACTATGGGGTATAATACTGTGTGCAGGGGCCATTATGGGACATAATACTGTGTGCAGGAGCCACTATGGGACATAATACTGTGTGCAGGGGCCACTATGGGGTATAATACTGTGTGCAGGGGCCACTATGGGGGATAATACTGTGTGCAGGGGTCACTATGGGACATAATACTGTGTGCAGGGGTCACTATGGGGCATAATACTGTGTGCAGGGGCCACTATGGGGGATAATACTGTGTGCAGGGGCCACTATGGGGGATAATACTGTGTGCAGGAGCCACTATGGGACATAATACTGTGTGCAGGGGTCACTATGGGACATAATACTGTGTGCAGGAGCCACTATGGGACATAATACTGTGTGCAGGGGCCACTATGGGACATAATACTGTGTGCAGGGGTCACTATGGGGGATAATACTGTGTGCAGGGGCCACTATGGGGGATAATACTGTGTGCAGGGGACACTATGGGACATAATACTGTGTGCAGGGGTCACTATGGGACATAATACTGTGTGCAGGGGCCACTATGGGGCATAATACTGTGTGCAGGGACCACTATGGGGGATAATACTGCGTGCAGGGGCCACTATGGGGGATAATACTGTGTTCAGGAGTCAATATGGGGGATAATACTGTGTGCAGGAGCCACTATGGGACATAATACTGTGTGCAGGAGCCACTATGGGACATAATACTGTGTGCAGGGGCGACTATGGGGCATAATACTGTGTGCAGGGGACACTATGGGACATAATACTGTGTGCAGGGGCCACTATGGGGGATAATACTGTGTTCAGGAGTCAATATGGGGGATAATACTGTGTGCAGAAGCCACTATGGGACATAATACTGTGTGCAGGAGCCACTATGGGACATAATACTGTGTGCAGGGGTCACTATGGGACATAATACTGTGTGCAGGGGCCACTATGGGGGATAATACTGTGTGCAGGGGCCACTATGGGGGATAATACTGTGTGCAGGGGACACTATGGGGGATAATACTGTGTGCAGGAGCCACTATGGGACATAATACTGTGTGCAGGGGTCACTATGGGGGATAATACTGTGTGCAGGAGCCACTATGGGACATAATACTGTGTGCAGGGGCCACTATGGGACATAATACTGTGTGCAGGGGTCACTATGGGGGATAATACTGTGTGCAGGGGCCACTATGGGGGATAATACTGTGTGCAGGGGACACTATGGGACATAATACTGTGTGCAGGGGTCACTATGGGACATAATACTGTGTGCAGGGGCCACTATGGGGCATAATACTGTGTGCAGGGACCACTATGGGGGATAATACTGCGTGCAGGGGCCACTATGGGGGATAATACTGTGTTCAGGAGTCAATATGGGGGATAATACTGTGTGCAGGAGCCACTATGGGACATAATACTGTGTGCAGGAGCCACTATGGGACATAATACTGTGTGCAGGGGCGACTATGGGGCATAATACTGTGTGCAGGGGACACTATGGGACATAATACTGTGTGCAGGGGCCACTATGGGGGATAATACTGTGTTCAGGAGTCAATATGGGGGATAATACTGTGTGCAGAAGCCACTATGGGACATAATACTGTGTGCAGGGGTCACTATGGGACATAATACTGTGTGCAGGGGCCACTATGGGGGATAATACTGTGTGCAGGGGCCACTATGGGGGATAATACTGTGTGCAGGGGACACTATGGGACATAATACTGTGTGTAGGGGTCACTATGGGACATAATACTGTGTGCAAGGGCCACTATGGGACATAATACTGTGTGCAGGGGCCACTATGGGACATAATACTGTGTTCCGGGGCCACTATGGGACATAATACTGTATGCAGGAGACACTATGGGGCATAATACTGTGTGCAGGGGCCTCTATGGGGCATAATACTGTGTGCAGGGGCCACTATGGGACATAATACTGTGTGCAGGGGCCACTATGGGGGATAATACTGAGTGCAGGGGCCACTATGGGGGATAATACTGTGTGCAGGGGCCACTATGGGGGATAATACTGTGTGAAGGGGCCACTATGGAAAATAATAGTGTTTACAGGGGCCACTATGGGACATAATATTGTATGCAGGAGCCACTATGGGGGATAATACTGTGTGCAGGGGCCAGTATGGGGGATAATACTGTGTGCAGGGGCCACTATGGGACAATACTGTGTGCAGGGGCCACTATGGGACATAGTACTGTGTGCAGGGGCCACTATGGGGATAATACTGTGTGCAGGGGCCACTATGGGGGATAATACTGTGTGCAGGGGCCACTATGGGGATAATACTGTGTGCAGGGGTCACTATGGGGGATAATACTGTGTGCAGGGGCCACTATGGGGGATAATACTGTGTGCAGGGGCCACTATGGGGATAATACTGTGTGCAGGGGCCACTATGGGACATAATACTGTGTGCAGGGGCCACTATGGGACATAATACTGTGTGCAGGGGCCACTATGGGACATAATACTGTGTGCAGGGGCCACTATGGGGGATAATACTGTGTGCAGGGGCCACTATGGGGATAATACTGTGTGCAGGGGTCACTATTGGGAATAATAGAACGCGCAGGAATGCGTAGGAGGGGATAGGTCGAGGTCTTCGGCGTCAGTGTCGGGGGGGACATGTCATAAGTTCGCCACGGGACCCCGCCATTCCTAGATACGCCACTGAGCTGTGCTATAAAGTTTCCATTCCCCAACAGATTTTTTTGGATTTTTTGCCTTTTTTCAGGGAATGTGAATGATACCACAAAACCTTTTCTTCCGCTCATGGTCAGTGGTCGGGTGAAGCCATGTATTGTCAGACTTCTGGGTTTTCTCTTTGTAAATCCTACTATGGGTATTAGTTGTAATTGACAACTAAGGGGTTCAATGCCAATTGTCTCCCTCCGCACCACCCTGTGACAAAGTCGGGGGATGCCCATATGCATCTGCAGCCCGGGGTCTGGCCAGTGACCCTTGGCTTCTAGTAGCCCCCAGTACCTGGTGGATCCTGCCCAGAAGTTAAGGAGTCAGCCCCTGCATCTGCATAGCCTGATCTCCTCTATAGACGGCAATACATGTGTATTGTAGTCTGTGGTGCTGAATGAGTGATCAGTGCGTCACTGGTTCAGGTCCCCTAGTGGGACATCACTAAAAACCACTGCAAGGCACAATGTTCTGCACCACTATACAGGCTCTCTGCGGCCAGGAAATAGCGGCTGTTTAACGAGATTTGCTGCAAATTAATTCAAATCAAAGCGGAAAATTCAGCCAATCTGCCAAATCAAATTTTTTGAAAAATTTGCTCATCTCTAATCTCCACACATCACTCATGACTGGCTTTCCGGCTGAAGTAGCTGCTGTTGATGTGGGGTCTTCTCCATTATGAGCAGCACAGTCTCTGGACTGTCATACGTTCAGTCACAGTTCCTGTTGCGGCTCCTCATGAGGCCCGGCATTCGTCGCTCCCCAGCAGCGTCCTCCTGTGTGATCTACAATGGTGAATGTAGAAGAGGTCATCTCTTTTCCCCCAGCGCTGCTCTTGGATCCAGCAGAAAGTTCTCCAGTGCAGATGGTGACAGATCCTATCCTGGCATCTCTGCCTTTCACCCATCCTTGGAGACTAAGTAACTAACATGGCCACATCAGAGCTTCCTGTGAGGCACTTCCTCCTACCAACAAATCTCTAACCAAGTCTGTGGAGGAACAATAGGGGGGAACAGGGGCATCGGCCAAAGGGCAATACTGCGGGCATTAGTCCATACAATATAATGTAATCCGCACACAATGTGCAACTATATACAACTGTACAGCTCATCACAGGCTCCAGGCTACTCACTCAGTATATTCAGGTTCTCATACATGGGCATGGGGTGTATTTGCCTCTCACAAACTCATCTGAGAATAATCCTGGGTTGGTTCCATTCACTTCTTATCACACAGATGTTACATTAGACCAAACCATCCTTCTAAGTCCGTGATGGCTAACCTATGACATGTGTGTCACATATGACACGCGATGCCATAGTAGCTGACACACTGCGCAGTGCCGCGCTATGTCAGCTTTCAGCGCCCCCCTGTCAAGCGGCAGCTGCCTGTAGCACTGACAGGGGGCTGTCTCAGGCTCCGACTCGTCGTTGCAAGGTAGGGCCGCTGCTGTGATGTCTGCAGAGCAGCCCTGCTGAGATCGGGTGCATGCTCACTGACTGGCCAGCACACACAGCCGGCTCCATTCATTTCCGGACTGTTGCTGTTGGCGGCTATGTTCGCTGACCAGTCAGTCCACATGCACCCGATCTCGGCGGGGCTGTTGCAGACATTTCAGCAGCAGCCCTACCATGCAAAGACGAGTCGGAGCCTGAGACAGCCCCCTGTCAGCGCTACAGATGGCTGCCGCTTGACAGGGGGGCGCTGAAAAAACAGCGAGTCATAGAACGTGCGAACGGTAGGGCGCTGCAGACATCACAGCAGAGGCCCTGCCATAAATATACATGTAATGTCCCGGTACTGCTTGTCCTGTTCCCTTTAATAGTCCTTGCAGACCGAGATGGTATGGACATTTACATATAAGGTAAAGAGTTTCCTCCCCCTTCATTCCTTCTATATATTTACCAGTGTTTCTATTTTACCAGAGCCAGCACACAGGGGGGTCTATTAATGCGCCATCTTGTGGATGTTTTTGTGAACTACACCTGCCTATACTTGCCATTGTAATTTGAGTTGCCAGTGTACAGGAATGTCCAGTATGATCAGGTGACCTTCAGGACCAATCAAGCTCCCTTGACTGGCCTGGAGGAGGAGGAGTTACAGCCCCCTTGAGGGGGGTTGGGGACCTTTTGTCTGGGTCCTTTGTGGGAGCTAGCCGTAGACACAGACATGTGGAGCTGAAAATGGCAGCCAAGTCTCAGGGCACTCCAAGCAGAGATGTCTTTTCCTCTGTACTCAAGATTCTCCTCATAGAGTGTTTTCCTCTGAAGCTCCAAGCCTACAAGCACTAAAGTTGACGGACCTGTCTTATCCAAACATCTGGGACTTCTACACGTATCTCTCTATTCAAGTAAGTCTTTGGGACAAATCTATATTTAAGAAGCCCATAGCTAGTCTGGCAGAATTTGAGGATTTCCCGCTGCGGACAATTCTATTTGCTCTCCTACATACGTGTACCCAGTTTGTTGAGGACTAACCCCCTGTATACAGGCCATCTTTACAAGTATATACAAGTTTAACTACCCAAGCAACTACTAATTAAACTATCCAAAGCATTCCTGCTCCAAACTCTATCATCTGCTCAATTGGACTTTACCTACAAAGATCGCTGTATTGTATGGGAAGAATTACTCCATATGTACATTTGTATTACCTTGTCCTGCTAGTAAAAGAGCAACGACTACCCCCGAGACCTGGTTGTCTGTTGTCATTGTCAGATATCACGTGGGGGTGGGTAGTCGGGGACATCAAAAAGGAGATTTTGTGCACATTTGGGACCCAGGGACCCCCTGAAATCCGGGCACATCTGATATATTACCAGCCCTGGCCCTCCTGAGTGTTACATCCTCCCTTAGCCCAAACAGTAGCACAACTGGGTATTCCTGCCCCTATGAGCTGTCAGGACAGGTGGAACTTTTAATTATCTAACAGCTTTAACCCCCTATAAGAGGCCGCAAGACCTCCTCCCCCCTGTGTTAGTACCAAGTATACAAAAATACAAAATATAGAATAACAAGGATTGGGAGGGAGCCTTGTGCTGCTGTTTGGGCTAAGGGAAAACAGATTATCATTCATAATCTTCCATTCCCCCTACGCCCAACCAGCAGCACAACTGATGATTTAGCAAGTATCGCTATTACCCCAGGGTGGGTGATCCTGGCAGGCTGATGCCAAGACAGAGTGTCCAAATGCTGTGGAATCCAACACACGCCAGTCCAGCCTGTAGTGCTTGGCGAAGGTGAGCTGTGAACTCCAGGAAGCAGCGGCACATATCTGTTCCAAAGAAAGGGAACGCCTTTCTGCCCAGGACGTCGCCACTGCTCTGGTGGCATGGACACAGACAAACTCAGGTACCAGAAGGTCTTGAGCACGCAGGGAGCAGATGACGGCCTCCCTGATCCATCTTGACAGGGTTACTTTCGATACTCTGACACCTCTGTTGTGGTCAAACACATTGATCAGCAGAGTTTCTGATCTTCGGAAGGAGGCTGTGCGGTCCAGATAGATCCACAGTGCTCTGACCAAGTCCAGCTTGTGCATCTTCTCTTCCCACTCGGAAGTAGGAGAGGGGAAAAAGGGCCGGTAAGGAGATTACCTGGTTGATATTCTGAAGTGTAGGTACCTTTGGCAAGAATCCCGGGATGAACCTTAGCTGTATTCTGTCCGGGAACAAGGTTATAAAGGGTTCCGAGGCCACTAAGGCCTGTAGTTCTCCAACCCTTTTGGCGGAGGTTATTGCCAACAGAAAGGTAACCTTGTATGACAGGTACTTCCAATCTACTTCAGATAAGGGTTCGAAGGGGGGGAGCAAAGCCCCTGTAGAACCGCAGCCAGGTTCCACCTAGGGACTGGAGATTGTACCTGGGGGCGGAGCCTGGCGGCCCCTCTTAGTAACTGCTTGATTAGAGGATCTTGTGATAACCGAGTCTCCAGGAGAGCAGATAGAGCTGAAACTTGAACCTTCAGGGTGGCTGGTGATAGCCCCCTCTCCAGGCCGTCTTGTAGGAATTCCACAATTGAATTTCTATCAGAGCTGCGCTGGTTTTCCGCACACCAGTTTCGGAATATCCGGGCGATCCTCTGATAGCTCCGGTTAGTTGACTCCGCTCTTGAATGGGCTAACGTCCTTAGCACTCTCTGGGACAATCCTCTATCTCCACATACGGCGCGGTTAACCTCCAGGCAGTGAGGTTGAACCTGTGCAGGTCCTGGCAGATCTGTCTGTTTAGAGTTACCAGGTTGTGGACTGATGGAAGCCTCCAGTAGTTCCCTCAACTCATTAGGATGAGGTGGGTAAACCATGCCCTCTTTGGCCAGAACGGCATGATCACTATTGCCGAGGTCTGGTCCTGCCTGAGTTTCGCAAATACCTTCGGAATCATTGGAATGGGAGGAAAGACATATGCCAGTCTGAACCTCCAAGGTATTGACAGGGTATCCACCGCCAAAGGGTTGTCTTCCCGGTACAGGGAGCAAAACCTTTCTACTTTGGCGTTGTATTGGGTGGCCATCAGATCCACCTCGGGGAGACCCCACATCTCGATGAGATGGTGAAAGATGTCCGGATCCAGGGACCATTCGCCTGACGTCACTAGGCCTCTGCTGAGCTGATCCGCAAGGATGTTCAAGCGACCTCAGATGTGAACTGCTGACAACTGGGACAGATTCTCCTCTGCCCAGGCAAATATCAGGTTGGTCACCTGCAGGAGAGAGGGGGATCTGGTTCCCCCTTGCTTGTTGATGTAATGGTCTGCTGTTAAGTTGTCCGTCCTTATCTTCACAGCTTGTCCCTGCAGGTGGGGTGCAAACGCCAGAAGTGCGCGGTGAACTACTGTAAGCTCGCGCCAATTGGATGAGCACGTTTTCTCCAGACGATTCCATGTACCTTGTACCGGGTCTCCTCTAGATGCGCTCCCTATCCTGTGAGGGAGGCATCTGTAGTCAACAGGAGGTATGGAACGTGAACTTCCCGTCTTCGAGATGAAACCACCAAGCCAGTGATCGACGGGTACTGATGGATAACTGGATAGGCTTCTGTAGTCCTGAAGGACTGTGGCTCCAGACTCTCAAGATCTTGCTTTGTAACGGGCGCATGTACCACAGGGTCCAAGGAACTGCCTCAATGGCGGCGGACATAAGAACCAGGACTTTCATGGCCGTCCTGATAGTAACCTTCCGGGTAATGGACAGGTGATGAGGCGCTCGACCAATCTTCTCCTTGCGAGGAGAGGGCAGGGAGATCGTCATACTGAGAGAGTCCAAAATAAATCCCAGGAATTGGATCCGGGTTGATGGGACCACTACTGACTTCTGCGAGTTTACTAGCCAGCCCAGCTCGTTTAGTAAAGCCACTGTGGTCTCCAGCTGTGTGGCGAGGACCTCCTTTGACCAGGCTTTTAGGAGCCAGTCGTCTAGATACGGGACTATGAAGATCCCTTGGAGGGTGAAGGTGTGGGGGGCCGAGTATATGCCGAATGGGAGAGACATTAACTGGAAATGGGACAGATTTCCGTTTAGGTTTACAGCAATTCTTAGAAATTTCCAGTGAGCCGGAAAAATGGGTACGTGGAGGTATGCGTCCCTTAGGTCCAAGGTGACGAAGTGATCTCCAGGCTGCAGAAAAGAAAGCACCGATCTGATGGTTTCCATGTAGAACCGTACCTTGTGGATGAGTTGATTCAGGTATCTGAGATCGATGATCATCTGCCATCCGCCTGATGACTTGGGAACTAAGAACACCGGTTCCAATGCGGCTTTGTCCACGTACTCCTGGGCGGACCTTTCTAGATGAAGTTGTTTGGTGCCCTGAAAAGGGCGAGTTGTTACAAATTTCTCTGCAGGATGAGTGATGAAATTTATCCTGTATCCTTCCTGGATCAGCTGTATGACCCAGGGGTCTTGAATTTGGTGAATACAAGCAGCCGAATGGTGGGAAAGTCAGCCGCCTACTGCTGCGGGGACGCGGGGAGGGGAGGTCGGATAGTCAGAAAGACGGGCGCTTCTGCTGGTCACGGGAGGCACCACGACCTCTCCCTCTGGACTGGGGGCCAGGGCGTCTCTGGCCTCTAGAACCTCTTCTGGGGAAACCGCGGCCCCCAAAAGGAAGGTCTTCCGCTGCTGGAGGGCTGAGGGAGATTCTTCCCTTTAGAATCCGCGAGACCCTGCATTATTCGGTCTAACTCCTTGCCGAACAGCCTCCCTGGCTCGAAGGGGAGGGCACACAGACTAAACTTGGAGGCATTATCGGCTCTCCATGGCTTCAGCCATAAAGGGCGTCTGGCCGCGGTGGAAAGCGCCGTTGCTCTAGAAGCCAGCTTTGTCTGGTAAAAGGTTGCCTCAGACAAGTGGTCTACCATTAAATTAATATCCGACATGGCTGATAGAAGGTCATCTCGGTGGACTCCAGTATCGATGTCCCTAGCCAGGGACGACAGCTCAGCCCGAAGGCCTGACACCACCTCGCTGGCGGAGATGCCCACAGAGGCCTGGGCGGAGGAGGCTACATATATCTGCCTCAGCGAGCCCTCGATGCGGCGGTCCATAGGATCCTGCAAATTTGATCCATCCTCCGTAGGTACCACCGTGCGCCTGGATAACTTTGCCACGGCCATATCCACCTTTGGGGGGAACCCCCAGGTTCCCTGCTGGAATTCGGAAACAGGGAGGCACTTTTCAGACCCCAGAGTATAATAATGGGAGACACGGGGGAATAAAAATATAAAAAACTACTGTTTCTTACCTGTCCCCCAGCTCCTACGCTGTCAGCCTCCTCTGCCGTCCTTCTGCAATGACATCGGACGTCACATGACCCGGGATGCAGGCGGGTTCATGTGACGTCAGAGATGTCAGACAAGGAAGGAGGCCTGGCAGGATCATGGAGAGGTAAGTAACAGTGTTTTTTTTGTTTCTTACCTCTCCTGGTTCACTAATCATTATACTCAGGGGTCCGAAAAGACCCCCGAGTATAATGATAGCAGCGGTAGCGGCTGTCACCGGGCCCCTAATGTCCCAGGCCCTGTGGCAGCTGCCTCTGCTGCTATGGCGGTAGTTACACCACTGGCACAGGTGTATAGTCCTGGGAATGTCAGTCAGTCCCGCAGTGTCCTACACTGTATAGATGGGCAGAGGATGGAGACATCGCAGCAGATTTATTAGAGTCTCAGTTGCCCATAGCAACAAATCACAGCGCTGTTTTTACTTCTCAAGAGCAGAATACAAAATGAAAGCTGCGCTGTGATTGGTTGCCTTTGAAGACCTATTTATTTCCTTGCTCCAATGTAACTGTGGCCGGAGATAGCGCCCTCCTGTGGCTCGAATCTTCCCTGACACCCCATGCACCTGTGTACCAGATGGTTTAGGCATTTGGATGTCTATAGAGGAGAGTCAGTGGCCTTTATAATACAGAGAATGATGGCGTCTCCCAGGTCTCCTCGCCCAGTCACTACCTGACACCGGCACCCACAGCTCAGTTGTCAGTCACTAGCTAGCTCCGCCCCTTCCTGCTGTCACATGACCGGCTCTTCCTCCTGCTCTGACTCTGTGGCTGTGTGAGCGGTGTCAGTGGGGGGCGCTATTATCCTGCAGGTCAGTGCATTCACCTCACTACTGGATAGACCTGTGCCCTGTACACATTACAGTAGCCGGCTAGTCAGAGACTACAACCCCCAGCCGCAGGCTGTCAGGAGATGATGGCGGTTGTACAGAGCCGCAGGAACACTTCCATCTTATGTAATAGGAATTGTTCCTTCATTCCTCAATCTCTGCTCTCTCTGTATATACCGATAGCTCCGCCCTCTATCTGTATATACTGACAGCTCCGCCCCTCTCTCTGTATATATGTAGATGCCGCTCCACCCTCTCTCTCTGTATATATGTAGATGCCGCTCCGCCCTCTCTCTCTGTATATATGTAGATGCCGCTCCGCCCTCTCTCTGTATATATGTAGATGCCGCTCCGCCCTCTCTCTCTGTATATATGTAGATGCCGCTCCGCCCTCTCTCTGTATATATGTAGATACCGCTCCGCCCTCTCTCTCTGTATATATGTAGCTGCCACTCTGCCCTCTCTCTCTGTATATATGTAGATGCCACTCCGCCCTCTCTCTCTGTATATATGTAGATGCCGCTCCGCCCTCTCTCTCTGTATATATGTAGATGCCGCTCCGCCCTCTCTCTCTGTATATATGTAGATGCCGCTCCGCCCTCTCTCTCCGTATATATGTAGATGCCGCTCTTCCCTCTCTCTCTGTATATATGTAGATACCGCTCCGCCCTCTCTCTGTATATATGTAGATGCCGCCCCGCCCTCTCTCTGTATATATGTAGATGCTGCTCCGCCCTCTCTCTGTATATATGTAGCTGCCGCTTCACCCTCTCTCTGTATATATGTAGCTGCCGCTACGCCCCTCCCTCTGTATATATGTAGATGCCGCTCCGCCCTCTCTCTCTCTGTATATATGTAGATGCCGCTCCGCCCTCTCTCTCTCTGTATATATGTAGATGCTGCTCCGCCCTCTCTCTCTCTGTATATATGTAGATGCCGCTCCGCCCTCTCTCTGTATATATGTAGATGCCGCCCCACCCTCTCTCTGTATATATGTAGATGCTGCTCCGCCCTCTCTCTCTGTATATATGTAGATGCCGCTCCGCCCTCTCTCTCTGTATATATGTAGATGCCGCTCCGCCCTCTCTCTGTATATATGTAGATGCCGCTCCGCCCTCTCTCTGTATATATGTAGATGTCGCTCCGCCCTCTCTCTCTGTATATATGTAGATGCCGCTCCGCCCTCTCTCTCTCTGTATATATGTAGATGCTGCTCCGCCCTCTCTCTGTATATATGTAGATGCCGCTCTGCCCTCTCTCTCTGTATATACATAGCCGCCACTCTTCCCTCTCTCTGTATATATGTAGATGCCGCTCTGGCCTCTCTCTGTATATACATAGCCGCCACTCTTCCCTCTCTCTGTATATATGTAGATGCCGCTCCGCCCTCTCTCTGTATATATGTAGATGCCGCCCCGCCCTCTCTCTCTGTATATATGTAGATGCCGCCCCGCCCTCTCTCTCTGTATATACATAGCCGCCACTCTTCCCTCTCTCTATATATATGTAGATGCCGCTCCGCCCTCTCTCTCTGTATATATGTAGATGCCGCTCCGCCCTCTCTCTCTGTATATATGTAGATGCCGCTCCGCCCTCTCTCTCTGTATATATGTAGATGCCGCTCCGCCCTCTCTCTCTGTATATATGTAGATGCCGCTCCGCCCTCTCTCTCTGTATATATGTAGATGCCGCTCCGCCCTCTCTCTCTGTATATATGTAGATGCAGCTCCGCCCTCTCTGTATATATGTAGATGTTGCTCCGCCCTCTCTCTATATATATATATGTAGCTGCCGCTCCACCCTCTCTCTTTGTATATACATAGCGGCTGTTACACGCTTTATGTATACTGATTGAGTAAAACTTCCAGCACCTTTTCCGCAATATTCTTCTCTTTGTTATATTTCTGTGCTCACGGCTATGTCAGGGCTTGTTCTTTGTGTGACGAGTTGCACTTCTATCTCGCACCGTTCTGTGGACATATAAAGTTATTACCAGCTCTTATTAACGTTTGTGTGATCCGTCTGGAGAAATAAATCCAATTCTCTCCTTATGTTTTGCATTTTCTTCCTATGATGTTCCCTCTGCATTATTCCTGAGCTGGCAGCTTTGTCCGGAGGCTCCTTATGATTACGGTGATATCAGATTTATATTGGTTTTATTTTGTTTTACCACTTTAATGTAATTTTAAAAACCTTACCCCATCACTCCGAGCCTAAAGAACATTTACAAGGCTCTGGTTGCCCGATAGAACTTGTTTGACTCTCTCCCCTGTAGATCCTGTACACTTGTAGGTTGGTCACATCCCAGATGGTCCCATAAGGTTTGGATTGGTGATAAATCTGGTGACCGGCCAGGACCAGGAATTGTTGTAATCTGGTGGAGACATTGCTGGGAAACCCGTGTGTGTGTGTGTGTGTGTGGGCGGGCGGGCGGGCGAGCGAGCGAGCATTATCCTGCTGATACCAGTTGTCCGCCCTGCCATGAGAGACAGCGCCTGTAGCAGTGCCGGGATGTCCTGTACATATCACTCATCTGTCAGTGTCCTCGTATCACTACTGCCTGGAAATGGTGCAGGCAGAGACTGCGGTTTGTCCTTGAGGCAGCGCCGCACCTCCCATGAGGTGACCTGAAGCGATGGGCTATGCCAGGGCCCCAGGGAGGGCGGCATTTTTGCTTCCCTAAGCCAATCCAGGAGAATCTGTCCTGGACTGGCTTAGCACCGAGCGGTGGTTTGGGGAGGCCACTGGAGCAGCACCAGCAGCCTTCCCTCACGCTCAGGCAGAGAGCAGGTCCTCTCCGTGCCTGCTCTCTGCCTGCGAACGCCCCTCCGCTTGGCCACGCCCCCTCCTCCCGGGGGGGGGGGGGCGGCTTTCTGTAGTTCGCCTCGGGCGGCGAAAGGGGTAGGTTCACAACTGCCTTGAGGTATCACCTATGTCTGGATGGTGGACAAGGAAACTGTGGGAGTTGCTCGTATTGTTGTCATCTTCATTACTGCTTGTGTATCTAGGCCATCATGGATCCTGTTTCCTCACATAACTGCTGCTCCCAACACCTCTTGACGTCTAGGTCTGAACAGTGTGCAATTTGTCAAAACGACCATCCTGCTTCTCTCAGTCAAATCCAGTTTTTTTTTAAAGTCTATGGGCAAAATGTCTTCAAGTACTTCATAGAGGGATGTCTAGAAGTCAACCAAAATGTACACTACCAAAAACTATGTTGTTCTGCACAGGAATTCTGCTGTAGGAAGCCGGGGCCTGGAAAATGAAGACGACTCCAAGATGAATGTCTACTTCAAGTCCCTCATCATTTTTAGCCAATGTCACAAACACTGTTCTCCTCTATATTTTCACTGCACAAGGCACGTCATGGTGGGAATTTAGTTCAAAGTTGTGTGTGAAATATGTCCATCCCTTACTGCATCCATAGGGATGAAGAGGGTAAGTAGTAGTCAGATGCTGATAATCAGATTTCTTCGGTTAACTGGTCATGAACAAGTGTGACCACCACTATAAAAGCAGAAGTTTTGGTAGTTTGCTGGTCTGGAAGCATTGAGGTGTGCATTAACAAAATGTCAAAGAGGAAAGACATCAGCAATGATCTCAGAGAAACAATTGTTTCTGACTATCAATCTTGGAAAGGTTATAAGGTCATTGTCATGAATGGAAATGAAAAAAACAGTGGTACCGCACACTCGTAATGGGTATGGTGTGGCGCAAGCAGAAAGGGGTTGTTCAACCCTAAAATCCAAAATGCAAAAATGCTGCTGCACACACTAGAGGATTTTTTTGAAGAAAATTCCATCAATTTATTTAACCAGACATAAATTTTTCTGTGGTTACAATCGTTGTGCCGTTGGACATAGGACGAAAAAAATCACATTGTAGAGGGAATAATAGATCAATAGTATTTTGACGTTTCGGTCGCTTAGACCTTCATCAGAATTGATCTCAGAGTGGAGTGTCATACAGCAAAGTCCGTCCGTCCAGAGAAATTGCAAGAGCCACACGTAAGACTCTACAGACCTCACTTACCATGTTATATGTTCAAGTTTATGACCGTACAATTAAAAAAAAGACTGAACTAGTATGGCTGGTGTGAGAGAATTGTCAGGAGGAAAAGTCTCTTCTTTCTGAAAGGAATATGGCAGAATGGCTGGAGTCTTCTAAGATATGTGATGATCATACATAGCGCCACATATGGTGAAAACCAAACCCAACATATCACCACAAGCTCCTCATATCAGCTGTCCAGTGGTGGAGGGGGAATGATTTAGGCTTGTCTTGTAGTCACAGGACCTGAACAACTTGTAGTCATTGAGTTATGAACTCCTATGTACACCAAAGTATTCTAACGTCAGATAGAAGACCATCATCCAACCAATGGCTAAAGCTTGGCCAAAACTGGGTCATGAAACAGGACAACGGTCCTGAGCAGAGCGGCAAATCTACACCAGAAAAAGAAAAGAATCAAGATGTCGCAATGTTCCTGTCACAGTCCAGACCTCATGCCAATTACAATTCAGCGAGAATCTTAAGAGACCTGTGAAGAAACTAATTTCCAAAAAATCTCAATGACCTGAAGCAACTTTGTAAAGAAAAGAAGGTCAGAAATCCTCCTGAGCAATAAGAGACTGATAAAGTCATCCAGGAAACCAGGACTTCAAGTTATTTCTGTAAATGTGATACATGGGGGGCACTTAGCTTATCATACATGGCAACCAATTGGGGCTAGTTTTTATTGAATAGATAATGACTTGGTGGAATCTGTTGTTTGGGGGTCTTCATCTAAGGGTCGGATGTGTTTTTTTTTTTTTTTTTTTTAATTTCCTGATACATAAACCAAAGGGTGGACTTTGTGTATCTCATAACTTTATATACAGTAAGTCTCTTCAGTGAGTTGTGTTCTATCATTAGGAGTTAGTGAGATCATATACTACATGTGAGATGTCTTCCAGATGGGATTTTACACTTGATCCTTCTTGTTTTGATTCAGGTTCAGGACTCAAAGCTAAAGTTTTCGTTGCAAGACAATGGTCCTCTCCATCAATGACTCACCAGGGATGGGCGAGGCCAGAAACCACATGTCTACCAGGATATTAGAGCTGGCTCTGGAGATCGTCTCCTTGATCACTGGAGAGGTGAGAGTCTCACATGACATCACTCTTATCTCTAGGAATAAACCAGGGCAATGACTGGACAGGTGAAGGATTCTTAGACTCTCTGTAGTGACCTGTAGTGTCTCACCATACACAGGATTACACAGTAGTGAAGAAGTCGTCTGGTGAGTGTGTGACACCCCGTGTGTCAGGAGGATGGAGCAGGACCCCGAGCCCCATCGCCGAGCCTCCACCTCATTCACTGAGACATGAGCAGAAGATCCTAGAACTTACCAGCAGGATCACTGAGCTGCTGAGCGGAGAGGTGAGCGCTGCTGGGAATGCTGGGACATTATACAAGAACACCAAGGGAGGGCTCTGGGGATAAGATAAGCCTTTAATAGTCCCACAGTGGGGACATCTCAGCATGTTACAGCAGCATAGTAATAGAGATACAGGATAATACACAGTAATATATTACAGAAGTAGGCACACAAATGATGAGAAGAGAAATTAAGCTAGGAGGCCATAACAGCTAAGGAACAGAAGAAGAAAGAAGGAAGACTTCATAGTCATAATCATTAGTTTTCTGTGCGGAGTGATCTTTGCTTAGACTGATGTAGATTATACAGTCTGGTCCCGGTTGGAAGGAAGGACTTGCGATAGCTCCTAATCACACTTGGAGTGAAGCCAAGTGCCATCAAGGTCTCATACTTGGGGTGGGATTTGTTCTCCCGCATGGAGGTCACCACGGACAGTTTTCCCAGCATTAATCCTGAGCTGGTTCTGCTGGCACCATTCGACAAAGTCCCGGTATAAGTCTCTGTATTCCCTATCGTCGCCATCAGTGATAAGGCCGACTATAGCAGAGTCATCGGAGTACTTCTGTAAGTAACAGCTGGAGGAGTTGTGCCTAAAGTCAGCAGTGTACAGTGTGAAGAGAAATGGGGCAAGAACTGGACCTTGTGGTGCCCCCGTACTACAGATCACAGTGTCAGACACACAGTCCCGGGCTCTCACATACTGAGGGCGGTTTATCAGGTAGTCTAGGATCCAGTTGGACAGGTGATGGTCCACACCACCAAGGTTCAGCTTCTCCCTCAGTAGCCCTGGCTGAATGGTGTTGAACGCACTGGAGAAGTCAAAGAACATTATTCTCACAGTATTCCCGGGTTTTTCCAGGTGAGAGAGAGCTCTATGAAGAAGGTGGATGATGGCGTCATCTACTCCAATGCCCGGCCGATAGGCAAACTGGAGGGGGTCCAGAGCGGAGCTCACTAGGGGGCGTAGGTGTGTCAGGACCAGTCTCTCTAGGACCATTATCAGGTGGGATGTCAGTGCTACAGGTTGGTAGTCATTGTAGCCCCATCAGGTTGGGTTTCTTTGCGACTGGTACCACGCAAGATGTTTTCCACAGTTGAGGTACCACTCCCAGCTTTAGACTCATATTGTACATGTGCGTAATAACACCACACAGCTGGTCACTGCACATTTTAAGAACTCTTGCGCTTATCCCATCATGACTGTATCATTGTGTTCCTATAAGGTGTCAGGATGTCACTGTCTATTTCTCCATGGAGGAGTGGGAGTATTTAGAAGGACACAAGGATCTGTACAAGGAGGCCATGATGGAGGGTGAGCAGACCCTCACATCAGCAGGTAAGAGGAGACCTTCCTGATGATAGACCAGGTATGAGGGTCACCTAGACTCCCCCATCATCTGCTCATCACACACAGACAATGTATTCAGTCACTGTGTATATTTCCTATAGATGAATACAGTTCAAGAAATCCACCAGAGAGATGTCCCAGTCCTCCATATTCCCAGGATTGTCCAGAGGATCTAGAGCAGAATGTCCCACTGGATCCTCAGGTAGATGAAGCTGAGGTTTCTGTAAATCCTCTATAGATTGATGCCATGAAGCTTTCTACTACACGTCTCAGCAGCAGTGGAGTGTCCGCTCTATTGGATGATATTGTTGGCTGTGCTCGGTCGTGGTTACAAATGGTTTCTGGTCCCATAATAGATTGTGGTGAACTTCCACCTGTTTGGACATCGACTTGGTAATTGATCTTCAGTGTAGATAAATGTCTAGTTCTGCAGTGTAGATGGAAATCATGGACTAAATAACAGCACAATGCCAGTCAGCTGCTCTTAAGGCTAACACATTACTGTCATGAATTTATTGGAAGATATCATTGACCCGCGAGTTGTCAACATAATCTCAGGATCTTCTTTCTTCTCACGTCCTTCATGTTGGAACTTTACAGGAAAGTGATGACAGTAGAACGATGAGTGGACTTGAGAACCCCATATCAGTGTCAGAGAAGGGTAAGAGCCTTTCATACATCTTGTCTTTCCTTCTCCGAATCTGATCGGGTGATTGGTATTTCTACATGGTAAAAAAAATTAGAATTTTTAACTTTTTTTTTCAGGTAAAAACTGGAAGACCAGATCCCATGGCCATCTCCTTTCATCTGCACGCTATGAAGTAGAAGAGAATCAATCACAGTTTTATAGTACTATAGATAGACCGGCCCAAATGTCAGCATATCCTGAATGCAGAAAACAGTTAAAAAAGAAATTATATCTTACTAGACACAAGAATATTCATAAAGGTGGAAAACCATTTACATGTTCAAAATGTGGGAAATCTTTTTCTACAAATGCTTCTCTTTTGGATCATCACAGAACTCACACAGGGGAGAAGCCATTTATGTGCCCTACATGTGGAAAGTTTTACAGTCAGAAATACAATTTAATTGTACATCAGAGAACTCACACAGGAGAGAAGCCATATTCATGCTCAGAATGTGGGAAATGTTTTGCCTACAAATCTGCACTTGTTAGACATACGAAACTTCACACAGAAGTTACAGAATTTACATGTGTGGAATGTGGCAAATGCTTTACGCGTAGAGAACATCTTAAGAGACATCAGAGAACTCACACAGGAGAGAAGCCAAATTCATGTTCAGAATGTGGCAAATGCTTTACGCATACAGAATATCTTGAGAGGCATCAAAGAACTCACACAGGAGCAAAGCCATAAATGAAATTAGGATTGGAAGATATTTTATAATTTAATTAGATTTTTAGTTATAAGTCAATGTTTATGGATCATCCAGGAATTCTCACAGGAGATAAATCATATTATGTGGGAAATAGTTTAGACAGAACTTGAGTTTTCTGAAGCAGTTGTATTAAAATATCTGATTGATGGCTGACCACATGGCAGACCCTACGCCATTCAGCTGTGCTGGCTGGTTGGCTGGTGCCTGGCCACTACACAGGCCATGGAGCCAAATACTTCCAGTTCCATTTACTATAGAGTATGGTCAGTGGAAGTTGGTTCCCTAATTAAATTTTTGTGACCTATCCCAAGGATGGTCCACCAATAAAAATGCACGGAAACCCTTAAATATGTCTATGTAGTCATCTTATAATAGAAGGTCAAAGAGTGTCTGAGATGTGATGAAGAACCCCGACTAGATGGCGATATTTGTAGTTCAATTTCAGCTTCAATCTTGTACATCGTGGACATCATTGTACATGTGTCATCTTCCATTAGTGTGAATAGGGGTCGCCCTATGGGTGCCGCCTCATTATACATTTTACTCTGCACACCTATGGAATATGGAAAGTTTGGGATATTCTTTTTATAAATTTATCTGATTAATTTTTTTTAACAAATTTCATTCTCGTCTTCTCGACCTCTACCGTAACAGTACAGATGTTGAGTTTTTCACCCCTCCTGGCCGCAGCTATTTCTTATATTTGCATTTTTATTTTCTACTCCCCACCCTCCAAATTCTAAACATTGCATGAAATGATGGCTTATTTTTTGCAGGATGTGGTACCATTTAATATTTCCTCCTCTTTGGAGTTCCTTCTATTCAAGACATTACAATAAGGGTAAGTTCACACAGAGTTTTTTGGTCAGGATTTTGAGGCCATATTCATCTCAAAATCCTGACCAAAAAGGCAGCTCTCATTGAAATCAATGAGAGCCACTCAGGAGCTTTTTCTGGGAGCCGACTTGTGCCGGTCCCGGAAATAGAAGCGAGGTGCTCATTCTTCAGGCCGTTTTGCCTCGCGATTCGGCCTGAAAACACTCCCTCCTCTGGACTAGGCCCATTCAATGGGCCTAATCCGAAGCAGAGTGCATGGCTGGAAGCCACCGGCTTTCAATCATGGCTACCCGGTTTTTGGATCGGAACCTGAGGCAGTCTCCATACACTCTGTAACACGCACAGCAATCCGGTATCATGGTAAGGCAATTCAAGGAAACCGTCTATGCAAACTTTTGGTTGAGCTTCAGCCATCCATAAAAAGTCTCTCAACCTAGCTTTAATCTCTAGAACAATCTCAGCAACACCGCTGCTTTCTCCTGTAAGTCTCTGCGGTGCTTCAGGCCTTCTACTGTGCCCTAAATCAGCAATGGCCTCTAACAGGTCCTCACAGCACAGAATCTGGGCCCAAACTGGCTGCTCTGAGCTTCCTGCTCCACGTCACTTCCTTTGGACTGCACCATTAAGCAGGCAGAACCAGAGAATTTATTGTCTCTCACATTAGTACAGTCCCAAGCTATAATTCTTCACAACAGTACGTGGCAGCCAAACAACACTTAAGACAATAGGGGATACTGACTGCTACACATATTTATGTACAAAGGGACACATAGGAATAGAATGTTAGGTGAAAGGGTGGACGGTTATTGCTACATACAAGTAAACAATTCATCAGTTCACAAGGCCCTTATCAGTTCAATGAGTGGTCTTTTATGACTGTTTCAGATCAGTGATTCCTGTAAGAGACCATAAACCCATGTCACAGGTTCAACCCTTCCTGCAGTGTGTGAAACAGTTTCATGCGCTTGTACTCCTAAATCCTTCTCTCTTTCTTAGATTTGAAATTTCCTTTTAAAACCAAAATTTTCATGTCATTGGTAGGGTTGAGCGATCGGGATCAGAATTCCTATGCCGATATTTTTAGGCAGGATCGAGGTTGGAGGTTATTTCCCACAATGCTTTGCTACTGTCCAAGCATTGTGGGAAAAGCTAACAATGTTAGCTAGGTCCCATAGGAATGAATGGATGTAGCCGGCACACAGCCTGTGCCGTTGTCCAGCCGCTTAACCCTCTGCGCGCCTGCTGTGTCCTTTCATTCTAATGGGAGACTAGCTAACATCTTTAGTAGCTAACACTTACCTGCAGAGGCCGCTGCCGCTGGTCTGACCCCGTTGTTCTTGCTCCTCTTCTCACCTCGCTGCCCCCGCCTCCCAGGTTAGTATTACAGAACTAGGATGAAGGCGGGGCTTGTGGCTTAGAAGAGTGTGGGCGGGTACTGGGATGGGAGACTTGAGTGATGCACTCACGTCTCTCCGCCCTGTACCCGACCACATTCTCCTAAGCTACAAGCCCCACCTTCTTCCTAGTTCTGTAATACTAACCTGGGAGGAGGGGGCAGCAAGGTGAGAAGAGGAGCGAGAACAGCAGGGACCGGACCAGCAGCAGCAGCCTGTGTAGGTAAGTGGACACCAGGGAGGACTAAGTAGCCAGAGGATTTTTTTTTAATCACTACACAGCGTGGAGTCTATCAATTAAAGTGTTTAATTTTTAGACTCCATGCTGTGTAGTGAATAGGATCGTTTTTCAAATCCGATCTTCGATTATTTAAAAAAATCCCATTGAATTGCATTGGGATCGGGTTCCAATGGAAAATGATTGGAAATCGGATTTTAAAAATGATCCTGAAATCTCAAGATCGGCTCAACCCTAGTCATTGGTGATATTACGATCTTCATTGCAGAAATGTTTTGACATGGGCAGGTCCATTCTTTGTTCTCTAATTGTATGACGGTGTGAGTTCATCCGCATACTAAGTCTCTGACCAGTCTCTCCAACATACAGATTTTCAGTGGAACACTTGGTGCATATTAATAAATACACCACATTGGGTGTGGTGCAGGTGTGGGTACCTGGGATCTTAAAGTCCTTGATAGAATTGGGGATCTTTATCTTGTCGGAGGTCATGATGTGAGGGCAGGTTTTGCACCTTTTCTGTCTGCATGGAAACATTCTTGTTTTGGTAGGAGGTGACAGTGAACTGCTAAAACCCATACTACTGAAATTTGGTGGCTTTCTATAGCACAGGAGAGGGCGGGAAATATGGATTTTAGATGGTTGTCTTTTTGCAGTAGTGGATGTAATGTGTGTGATACCTCTCAGCATCTCCAGGTGTGGGTTATATGTGACGACAAAAGGTACCCGATTGTTTTCCTGTTTGGTATTGTATTTTAATAACTCCAATCTAGGTATTCTGGTGGCCCTGGTGAATGCCCCCTTAGTAATCCATTACAAAAGGTATCAACTACTGAAGACTCTCAAATTTTTTGTTTATATTGCTTTGGCAATAGCAATTGGCCAACTCCTGCAATCTCTCCATGTGGGAGCCATACCTGCAGAGAAATGGGGAGAAATGTCACCGGGTGGAAGGGGATTTTTTTTTTACCCATAAATCAAATCTAGTGCCTCATCTAAGAACTCACACAGGAGAGGAACCATTTTCATGTTCAGAGTGTGGGAAGGGTCTTACTTACACATCTAATTGTTTTCACATCAGAGAATTCACACGGGGAGAAGCCATATGGATGTCCTAATGTCCCTAGAAGACTGAACACATATTCTTCTAATATAAGATTATTTAGCACTAGAACTTTCCTCCAGGCAGGAGCAGAATCCCATCACCAATACAAGTCCTGATAGTCCTACACGTTTACAATTACACCCATTAGAAGTGAATGTTGATGTGGGGTCTTCTCCATTATGAGCAGCACAGTCTCTGGACTGTCATACGTTCAGTCACAGTTCCTGTTGCGGCTCCTCATGAGGCCCGGCATTCGTCGCTCCCCAGCAGCGTCCTCCTGTGTGATCTACAATGGTGAATGTAGAAGAGGTCATCTCTTTTCCCCCAGCGCTGCTCTTGGATCCAGCAGAAAGTTCTCCAGTGCAGATGGTGACAGATCCTATCCTGGCATCTCTGCCTTTCACCCATCCTTGGAGACTAAGTAACTAACATGGCCACATCAGAGCTTCCTGTGAGGCACTTCCTCCTACCAACAAATCTCTAACCAAGTCTGTGGAGGAACAATAGGGGGGAACAGGGGCATCGGCCAAAGGGCAATACTGCGGGCATTAGTCCATACAATATAATGTAATGCGCACACAATGTGCAACTATATACAACTGTACAGCTCATCACAGGCTCCAGGCTACTCACTCAGTATATACAGGTTGTCATACATGGGCATGGGGTGTATTTGTCTCTCTCAAACTCATCTGAGAATAATCCTGGGTTGGTTCCATGAACTTATCACACGGATGTTACATTAGACCAAACCATCCTTCTAAGTCCGTGATGGCTAACCTATGACATGTGTGTCACATATGACACGCAATGCCATAGTAGCTGACACACTGCGCAGTGCCGCGCTATGTCAGCTTTCAGCACCCCCCTGTCAAGCGGCAGCTGCCTGTAGCACTGACAGGGGGCTGTCTCAGGCTCCGACTCGTCGTTGCAAGGTAGGGCCGCTGCTGTGACGTTTGCAGAGCAGCCCTGCTGAGATCGGGTGCATGCTCACTGACTGGCCAGCACACACAGCCGGCTCCATTCATTTCCGGACTGTTGCTGTTGGCGGCTATGTTCGCTGACCACATGCACGCGATCTCGGCGGGGCTGTTGCAGACATTTCAGCAGCAGTCCTACCATGCAGAGACGAGTCGGAGCCTGAGACAGCCCCCTGTCAGCGCTACAGACGGCTGCCGCTTGACAGGGGGCGCTGAAAAAACAACGAGTCATAGAACGTGCGAACGGTAGGGCCCTGCAGAGATCACAGCAGAGGCCCTGCCATAAATATACATGTAATGTCCCGGTACTGCTTGTCCCATTCCCTTTAATAGTCCTTGCAGACCGAGATGGTATGGATATTTACATATAAGGTAAAGAGTTTCTTCCCCCTTCATTCCTTCTATATATTTACCATTGTTTCTATTTTACCAGAGCTAGCACACAGGGGGGTCTATTAATGCGCCATCTTGTGGATGTTTTTGTGAACTACACCTGCCTATACTTGCCATTGTAATTTGAGTTGCCAGTGTACAGGAATGTCCAGTATGATCAGGTGACCTTCAGGACCAATCAAGCTCCCTTGACTGGCCTGGAGGAGGAGTTACAGCCTCCTCGAGGGGGGTTGGGGACTTTTTGTCTGGGTCCTTTGTGTGGAGCTAGCCGTAGACACAGACATGTGGAGCTGAAAATGGCAGCCAAGTCTCAGGGCACTCCAAGCAGAGATGTCTTTTCCTCTGTACTCAAGATTCTCCTCATAGAGTGTTTTCCTCTGAAGCTCCAAGCCTACAAGCACTAAAGTTGACGGACCTGTTTTATCCAAACATCTGGGACTTCTACACGTATCTCTCTATTCAAGTAAGTCTTTGGGACAAATCTATATTTAAGAAGCCCACAGCTAGTCTGGTAGAATTTGAGGGTCTCCCGCTGTTGACAATTCTATTTGCTCTCCTACATACGTGTACCCAGTTTGTTGAGGACTAACCCCCTGGACTTTACAAGTATATACAAGTTTAACTACCCAAGCAACTACTAATTAAACTATCCAAAGCATTCCTTCTCCAAGCTCCATCACCTGCTAACTGGACACTACCTACAAAGATCACTGTATTGTATGTGAAGAATTACTAAATATGTACATTTGTATTACTTTGTCCTGTTAGTAAAAGAGCAATGGCTACCCCCGAGACCTGGTTGTCTGTTGTCATTGTCAGATATCACGTGGGGGTGGGTAGTCGGGGACATCAAAAATGAGATTTTGTGAACATTTGGTTCCCAGGGACCCCCTGAAATCCGGCCACATCTGATATATTACCCGTGATACCAGTCCTGGCCCTCCTGAGTGTTACATCCCTCTTCTTTTTGTGGCATCACGAACAGGATTGTGCCTCTGTGCCTGCCTAAAGACTGTATGTTACTTCTGTAGAACTACTGCTCCCAGCATAACCTAAATCACCAGTGCTCTCTACAAAGTGGGAGTGAAAGCCTTATTGAGGCTGTGTTGTTGTATCCCATGCTGTGTGACTGTATATTCCACCATTTTGGATTGCCTGACCACTGGAGCAATTCATCATGAGTAAACTCCACCCACAAAACTTCCCTCGCGCGCCAGAACTGGGTGTCGCCATCTTTACTAAAGCACTGAATCCTCAGATCCATCCCAGCTGTTACAGGACTCCAGCTTCCCTGCCCCCAGTACTTTTGCAGAGACTCCTTATCTCTTCAGGGACCAAAGTGATCTTCATCCTGCCTGCCTCTCCTGCTCATCACTTCTGCCAGAACCTCAACCGCCATTGTCCGCTGTTATCTGCCATTCATGGGATACAGATAAGTGCATTTTATAACGTGACTTTGTATTTGCTGAGATTTGCATTTCTTAAAAGAGACAGAAGCCTTATTATTTTACTTAAAGAGACAGTACCCTAATTTTTGCAAAAATGTCTACATTGCCTCAGGATACAGCTACCATCTCTGCTCCAGCTCCTGGTAGAACGACAGGCTTGCCTTTCTTTATAGGAACCTTCAGTCTTCCAAGTTACAGAGGGGATCCTCTTACCCTTGCTGGGTTTCAAGAAAAGATATTGCGTACTCTTGAACTTGTATCATTTTCTCCCACACAGCAGGTACAGCTTCTCTTAGGACAACTTGAAGGTCCAGCTGCCGAGGAAGTCCGTTCCTGGCCACCGACAGAAAAGATCACCGTTGACCAGATCCTCACTCGTCTGAGAAAAGAATTTGGAGTCCAATCACCAACTGAGATTCGTCTTAAATTCTATGACAGACGTCAGAGACCAGGTGAGACCCTCAGAGACTATGCACTTGCACTCCAGTCAGCATATAGGGCTCTGCGCCAAGTTGACAACATTGATCCTACTGCTGCAGAAAGCATTATTACAGACAGGTTCATAGAAGGTGTGGACTCACGGCTAATACAGAGTCAACTCCGCATGCTAGCAGCCCAAAATCCAAACATGTCTTTTCTAGACTTTAAAGGGGCTCTATCAGCAAAATCATGCTGCTAGAGCCCCACATATGCGTGCATAGCCTTTAAAAAGGCTATTCAGGCACTGTAAAAGTTAAATTAAACTACCCCCCCGTTTTAAAATAATAACTTAGAAAAGAATCTTCTCTACTTACGGAACGTGCACCCTGGGCGGGCATTCAGGGTGCGCCGTCTTCTTCTTCCCCGCCTCTTCTTCCTCTGACGTCTTTGGGTCCCGTCCTCCTCCGGCGCTTGCTCGCGGACACTGATAAAAAAAAAATAGCCCGGGCGCATGCGCAGTAGCACGCGGCTTCTACTACGGCTACTGCGCATGCGCCCGGGCTGTTTTTTTTTATCAGTGTCCGCGAGCAAGCGCCGGAGGAGGACGGGACCCGAAGACGTCAGAGGAAGAAGAGGCGGGGAAGAAGAAGACGGCGCACCCTGAATGCCCGCCCAGGGTGCACGTTCCGTAAGTAGAGAAGATTCTTTTCTAAGTTATTATTTTAAAACGGGGGGTAGTTTAATTTAACTTTTACAGTGCCTGAATAGCCTTTTTAAAGGCTATGCACGCATATGTGGGGCTCTAGCAGCATGATTTTGCTGATAGAGCCCCTTTAAGACTTTGGCCCTACGAATAGTGGGAACTGATTCACCTTGTGCTAATTATTCCTCTGCCACATATTCCCCAGACCTGGCTGGTGGAATCTCCGTTGCATCTCCATTACCTCCTATTGTGCCCATGCAGGCAACTCAGACTGTACAGGCTCCTACTCCTGCCACTATACCCTCTACCACCGATGTTCTTGCTCAGGTGGTGGACTCTCTTTACCAAGCCCTAAAGGAATTAAAAGGCCAGTCTGCATCATGTGAGCCCTCTTTATCTAGAACATTGCCTGCAGAGCCTCACTCTAGCCACCCAAGTCCTGATAGGCTTCCTCCTGACAGGTCTTCACAATGTGAACGTCCTTATTGTACTTATTGTGAGCGTGTTGGGCATTACAAATTCCAGTGCCTAAGTTAAACGGGACACCACCGAGGCCAAGGGCCGCCCCTCGGGAGGTGAATCCAAAGGCCCAGATGGACAATCGCCATGGACATCCAGATTCGTCTCAAAATGCCCGTACATAACTATTTGGATTGAGGGTGTACCATTAGAAGCTTTAGTGGACACTGGGTCACAAGTAACAACTATTTAGCAACAAGCCTTTGAGAAATATTGGGACCCTGACATACTAAATTCTGTGGGCAAAGCCAAGTTACACTTGATTGCAAGTAATGGTCAGCCTATATCCCAACTAGGTTACTGGGAACCTACCATTCGTATTGGTGATCGTAAATTACCACGACAAGGTGTAATTGTTAAAGAGTCTGATGTTTATGAAGCAAAGAAACCAGGCATGGCTCCACAAACAGTGCATCGGAACTGTATCAAATTGTGCACCAAAGAGGACTTACTGATGATGTCAGCACCACCACGAGTTACAACTGTCTACCAACCAGTTCCTGTGATGGAAACTCCTCCAAGACAGCCTTCTGCAGATGAATCGATCTTCAGATCTCAATTTCTTATCCCCGGCTGTTACCAGTTTGTTCCTGTTCCTGTTTCTATTCCGGACTCCAGTGTTGCTGCTCCAGTTGTTGCCCCTGAACAAACACAAGATGGAATTCCGGACTCCAGTGTTGCTGCTCCAATTGCTGCTCCTTAACTGGCACAAGATGGAGTTCCAGTTTCCAGTGTTCCTGCGCAAGTAGAAGACCAAGTGCTGAGGCGATCAGAGTGAAGCACCAAGGGAACTCCACCAGCTCGCTATAGAGACTGAGCAACCATATCCTTTCATGTATATATACTTTGCCTCTTTCATATACCTATGGCCTTACTAATTAGTTAGTTAGCAACCATTTAAGCCTCCGTACCTGGGTAATCCCAAGCATTTTGTTATGTTCTTGTTTTGCATTACATATTTCTCTACAGCCTATGGACTACTGAGGACTGTATTTTGCCACATAGTGCCTACCCTGAGCCTTTCCATGGACAATGCCCTATTGCTGAAAGAGACTCTACCCACCTATTGGCATTATGTTTCTACTGTTTACTATGTTTTGGTTTTGCATATGTTCCTGGGGTATTGTTCTTTTACATAAGTCATGTCACATTGTTGTTTGCCATTATTCTCTGTTTATGGTCTTTGCAGGTATCCAACCCTACTACCTGTGTGCGTTCCATCTCCCTAGGTTCATCCGCACTAGTTAGTCGCCGAGGACGGCTCTTTTCTTAGTGGGGGTGTATGTAATGTCCCGGTACTGCTTGTCCCATTCCCTTTAATAGTCCTTGCAGACCAAGATGGTATGGACATTTGCATATAAGGTAAAGAGATTCCTCCCCCTTCATTCCTTCTATATATTTACCAGTGTTTCTATTTTACCAGAGCCAGCACACAGGGGGGTCTATTAATGCGCCATCTTGTGCATGTTTTTGTGAACTACACCTGCCTATACTTGCCATTGTAATTTGAGTTGCCAGTGTACAGGAATGTCTAGTATGATCAGGTGACCTTCAGGACCAATCAAGCTCCCTTGACTGGCCTGGAGGAGGAGGAGTTACAGCCCCCTCGAGGGGGGTTGGGGACCTTTTGTCTGGGTCTTTTGTGTGGAGCTAGCAGGACATGTGGAGCTGAAAATGGCAGCCAAGTCTCAGAGCACTCCAAACAGAGATGGCTTTTCCTCTGTACTCAAGATTCTCCTCAGAGAGTGTTTTCCTCTGAAGCTCCAAGCCTACAAGCACTAAAGTTGACGGACCTGTTTTATCCATACATCTGGGACTTCTACACGTATCTCTCTATTCAAGTAAGTCTTTGGGACAAATCTATATTTAAGAAGCCTTCAAGTTCAGACGAGGCTTTTTTGGACCAGAACTTGAGGTGGAGGCCGCCTCAGGTTCTGGTCCAAAAGATGGGTAGTTGTGACTGAATGCCGGTGCACTGCACCGCCATCCAGTCACGCGCTCCGCTCCAGATTGGGCCCAATGAATGGACCTAGTCGGGAGGAGGGAGTGTCTTCAGGCCGAATCGCGAGGTGAAACGGCCTGAAGAATGAGCAACTCGTTTCTTTTTCCGGCTTCTTGTGCCGTCTCCCGGAAAAAACACCTGAGTGGCTCCCATTGATTTCAAGCTGATCTTATGTCTGGGTCTTTCTTTCCAGGCAGTAATGGCAGACATTTTGGTTGGTACCTGAGCGTGGTTTGGTGTTTACAGAGGCCCTGAGTTTCCATTTGTTACTGACAGTGTGAACACAGCTGTCTGATATTATCCTTGGAGATCTTCTTGGATCCCTTTCCTGTTTTTTACAGTTCAGCCACCTTTTCCCGTTGGCATTGTGGGTGATCCCGCGTTTCCAGAGGTCCTTGCCCCATGTAGTGACATGTGCAGCATCCATTGTAATAAAAAATGTGATTCGTTCCTGAAATTCAGATAAAATTCCATTTCATCAGCTTTGATTCGCTCATCGCTATTGGAGAGGTTACAGGTCATATTTAGAGATGAGCGAACAGTAAAATGTTCGAGGTTCGATATTCGTTTCGAGTAACCCCTCAATATTCGACTACTTGAATCGAATATCAAATCCTATTATAGTCTATGGGGGGAAAATGCTTGTTTCAGGGGTAGGCAAAGTTCGATCAAATTATACTTACCAAGTCCACGAGTGAGGGTCGGGCTGGATCCTCCGAGCAGTCTTCTCCTTGCAACGTCCCCGCGGCATCTTCCAGCTCTTCATTCACTCTGCCAGGCATCGGGCCTGGGCAGAGTCGATGCAGCATCTTCTGAAGAGCCAGAAGATGCCGCGGGGAAGCTGCACGGAGAAGACTTCTAAAGGTAGGAGAAGAACCAGCGTTGATTGGCCGACTTCATAGCATTCGGCCAATCAATGCTGGTTCTGCATCGAACTTTTTACATTCGAATAGCGAGTGGTACTCGATCGAGTACGAGTACTTCGAATACCGTAGTATTCGATCGAATACCTACTCGATCGAATACTACTCGATCATCTCTAGTTACAGGTCATATTAGTATATATCATACTGAAGAGTCTGTGTGTGACAGAGCAGGCTGGGGGGGGGGGGGGGAGTCTCGTGTAGATAAAGCAACTCCAGTACATTGCAATAATCCATCTCTATCTATAAGATTTGGGGGAGACATTTGGCATGGTGGAACCCCTTGGATGCCATGGTCATGTGCTGTGCTCCGAACGGGGGTTATGGCGCAGGGTATTAGTTGTCAGTTATAGCCAACACTCGTTCCCGATCATGAAAGGGTAAAGGGCTGTGACATAAAGGCTGGCTGCTGATTGGCTGCACACTTGGCATTGTGGATGATCTCGCGTTCCCAGAGGTCCTTGCCCCATGTCCTGACATGTGCAGCATCCATTGTATTAAAAAATGTGTTTCGTTACCACGAAGTGTGAGGAAATCCGGATTCGATGCAAATCAAATATTTCCTGAAATTCAGATCAAATTCCACTTCATCAGCTTTGATTTGCTCATCGCTAGAGGAGAGGTTACAGGTCATATTAGTATATATCTTAAAAAAAAAAAAAGTATATATCATACTGAAGAGCCTGTGTGTGACAGAGCAGGCTGGTGTGGGGGAGGGGGGTGAAGTCTCGTGTAGATAAAGAAACTCCAGTACATTGCAATAATCCATCTCTACCTATAAGATTTGTTCTACATATATTATAGTGTAAGATTATTTGGCCCCTGATATTTTACTCTTCTCCATATATTACAGTAGAATTTCATTCACTTCTAATGGGTGTAATGGTAAACGTGTAGGACTATCAGGACTTGTATTGGTGATGGGATTCTGCTCCTGCCTGGAGGAAAGTTCTAGTGCTAAATAATCTTATATTAGAAGAATATGTGTTCAGTCTTCTAGGGACATTAGGACATCCATATGGCTTCTCCCCGTGTGAATTCTCTGATGTGAAAACAATTAGATGTGTAGGTAAGACCCTTCCCCCATTCTGAACATGAAAATGGTTCCTCTCCTGTGTGAGTTCTTAGAGGAGACACTAGATCTGATTTATGGTTAAAACAGATTTCCTCTCCCACCCGGTGACGTTTCTCCCCATTTCTCTGCAGGTATGGCTCCCAGATTGCAGGAGTTGGCCAGTTACTATTGCCGTAGCAATATACTGTAACTATTGAATTTACTAAAAGTTTTTTAAAAATATAAGAAAATACAAAAGTAAAAAAAAGAATATAAAAATACACAAAAATTAACATATCAGGTATCCCTGCATCTGAAATTGCCCAAACTATAAAATTACATATCCAATAGGGTGAACGCTGTAGAAGGAACAAAATAAAAATAGCAGAATTGTTGTTTTTTTTTTTATTTACCATTTTGCCTTCCAAAAAAAAATTCAAACAATAAAGTTATCAAAACATCCAACATTCCCCAAAATGGCAGAAATAACAATGACATCTCGTCCCACAAAAATGCCACCCTTTACAGAGCCATACACGGAAATAGATAAAAGTTACTGACGTCGGAATAATGCAACGAAAATAATTATTTTGCATTTTTAAAACTTTTAAGAAATTGATTTAGTTTTTTTTTTTTACAAAAATTATCACTGTAAGGGTAAGGTCACACGGGGTTTTTTGGATCAGAATCTGAGCCGATACAAAAAAACGGGTAGCCACGATTGAAAGCCGGTGCACTGCACCGTCATCCAGTCGCGCACTCCTCTCCAGATTATGTCCAATGATTGGGCCTAGTCCAGAGGAGGGAGTGTCTTCAGGCCGAATCGTGAGGTGAAACGGCCTGAAGAATGAGCAACTCGCTTCTTTTTTCGGGAGCCGACACAAGACGGCACTCGGAAGAATCTCCTGAGCGGCTCCCATTGATTTCAACAGGAGCCGTCTTTTTGGTCAGGATTTTGATATGAATACAGCCTCAAAACCCTGACCAAAAAACTCTGTGTGAACTTACCCTTATTGTACTGTCTTGAATATAAGGAACCCCGCAGAGAACACCGGTACAGAGAAGGAACTATTAAATGGTACCACATGCTGCAAAAAATAAGCCGTCATTTCATGCAATGTTTGGAATTTGGAGGGTGGGGAGTAGGAAACAAAAATGGAAATATAAAAAATATCTGCGGCCAGGAGGGGTGAAGGACTCAACATCTGTACTGTTACGGTAGAGGTCCAGAAGACGTGAATGAACTTTGTTAAAAATATTAAATATTCAGTTAAATTTATAAAAAGAATATCCAAAACTTTCCATATTCCATAGGTGTGCAGAGTACAATGTATAAAGAGGCGGCACCCATAGGGCGACCCCTATTCACACTAATGGAAAATGACGCATTTTATTTAAAACACACCAGTGATCTCAAAAACAACCAAAATCGAGAAAAATGTATTAAAACTGGAAATTTATAAATTTATTATCACACTAGTAAAAGGATCCGTATACAGAGAAACTCAGTACAACATTGTAAGCCTCTCGGAGCAAAACAGAAGGAACCTGCAGCAAGGGGGCAAATACTTTATATCATAAAATGGCAGACGAAGAGTTTAAAGACCAATAAGACTAATATTAGGAGCCAGATTTAGAATTTTCAGAGCCATTAATAGTGGAGAGTCGGCCCAGTAAGGCACATTAGTAGGTAGCGGTCCTGGCATGTGTCCACTCCATGGTGGCAGCTTCTAACTCTGGAAATAAAACCCCATGTTAGGTGGAAGAGTCATTTTTTGGGAACAGCTCCCTGAAAATACTTCTCAAATCTTCAAAAGTTTTGGAAAGTCCACGATGTACAAGATTGAAGATGAAATTGAACTAAAAATATCGTCATCTAGTCGGGGTTCTTCATCACATCTCAGACACTCTTTGACCTTCTATTATAAGATGACTACATAGATATATGAAAGGGTTTCTGTGAGTTTTTATTTATGGACCATCCTTGGGATAGGTCACAAAAATCTAATCGAAGGGAACCAACTTCCAATGCCATACTATATACTGAATGAAGCAGGAAGTAGTTGGCTTCATGGCCTGTGTAGTGGCCGGGCGCCAGCCAACCAGCCAGTACAGCTGTATGGTGTAGGGTCTGCCATGTGGTCAGCCATCAATCAGATATTTTAATACGACTGCTCCAGAAAACTGAAGTTCTGTCTAAAATATTTCCCACATAAAATGGTTTCTCTCCTGTTTGAATTCCTGCATGATCCATAAAAATTTGACTTCTAACTAAAACACTTTTTACAGTTAAAAGATCTGATTACATTATAAAATATCTTCCTAACCTTATTTCATTTATGGCTTCTCTCCTGTATGAGTTCTCTGATGCCTCTCAAGATGTTCTGTACACGTAAAGCATTTGCGACATTCCACACATGTAAATTCTGTAGCTCCTGTGTGAAGATTCATATGTTTTACAAGCACAGATTTGTAAGTAAAACATTTGCCACATTCTGAACATGAATGTAGCTTGTCTCCTGTGTGAATTCTCTGATGTACAGTTAAATTGCATTTCTGACTGTAAAATTTTCCACATTTAAGGCACATAAATGGCTTCTCTCCTGTGTGAGTTCTCTGATGCCTCTCAAGATGTTCTCTACGCGTAAAACATTTGCGACATTCCACACATGTAAACTCTGTAGGTCCTGTGTGAACTTTCATATGTCTAACAAGCGCAGATTTGTAGGCAAAACATTTTCCACATTCTGAACAGGAATATGGCTTCTCTCCTGTGTGAGTTCTCTGATGCCTCTCAAGATGTTTTCTACGCGTAAAGCATTTGCCACATTCCTCACATGTAAATTCTGTAACTCCTGTGTGAGCTTTCATATGTTTGACAAGGTCAGATTTGTTGATTAAACAATTTCCACATTCTAAACATGAATATGGCTTCTCTCCTGTGTGAGTTCTGTGATGATCCAAAAGAGAAGCATGCGTAGTAAAAGATTTCCCACATTTTAAACATGTAAATGGTTTTCCACCTTTATGAATATTCTTGTGTCTGGTAAGATATAATTTCTTTTTGAACTGTTTTCCACATTCAGGATATACTGATATTTGAGCCGGTCTATCTACAGTACTATAAAACTGTGATTGATTCTCTTCTACTTCATAGCGTGCAGATGAAAGGAGATGGCAATGGGATCTGGTCATCCAGTTTCCACCTGAAAAAATGAAAATTTCAAAGATTCAAAAATTTTTACAATGTAGAAACACCGATCACCCAGAGACACAGTCTATACCTGTACTATGTACTGCAATGGGAAATGTCATCTTTATAGAAGAATCAAATTGCATAACTAATCTCAAACATTGACCCCATCCCACTCTGCACCATGCTGTTACATCATGCCGAGTACATGATTAGCATATAGTATGAATTTCAGATCCCAGCTGTAGAATATAGATGGATCCTGGGATTAACAGAAACTATTCAGACTCCGGCATATTAACTGATCATTATTGATCGCAACATCTGAGTGGTCAGTGGAGCCTTTTCTTCCACCTGGCCTCCTGCAGTGACATTGCGGGGGGCCAGGAGGCCTTCTAGCTGCCATGCTCAGATGTGTAGTTGGCCTTGGCCTACTAGACAGACAATAATGTATTATATACTGTGATACAGAATTATTGCAGTATATGGTACAAGGGGATCAAGTAATCCCAGGTCTCGTGTGGGATGGTAAAATATTTTTTTTTTGTTTTTAAAGTTTTGTAGAAAACAATTCCACTTACTTAATTCACTTTCCTCACGTAGCTCCATCAACAAAAATTGTAAAAGTTATGGACATCAGTATCTAGTGAACTCCAAAATGGCAACTAAAAGTACAAGTAGTCATTCAAAGAATGTGAACAGAAAAAAAAGAACGATGTGAATTTTGGAAGGCGAACATGAAAAATATGAAAAAAGTCACTGAGCCTTAAGGCCCAAACCATCCCGTGTTCTTAAAGGGTTAATGGTGAGGTGATTTCCAGTTGGATTTACATAAACTCAGTCTGTAATGTATAAGGGAAGAAGAAAACACAAGAAGAATGAAAGGCTCTTACCAGTCTCTGACAGTGATATGGGGATCTCCAGTCCACTCGTCCTTCTACTGTCATCACTGTCCTGGAAAGATCCAAAATGAAGGATGTGAGAAGAAAGAAGATCCCGAGTTTATGTTGATAACTCGCAGGTCAATGATACCTTCTATTATACATGACAGTAATGTGTTAGCCTTAGCAGCAGTTGACTGGCATTGTGCTGTTATTTAGTCCATGATTTCCATCTACACTGCACAACTAGACATTTATCTACACTGAAGAGCAATTACCAAGTAGACAACCAAACAGATGGAAGTTCACCACAATCTATTATGGAACCAGAAACCATTTGTAGCCACGACCGAACACAGCCAACAATATCATCCAATAGAGCGGACACTCCACTGCTGCTGAGACGTGTAGTAGAAAGCTTCATGGCATCAATCTATAGAGGATTTACAGACATCTCAGCTTCATCTACCTGAGGATCCAGTGGGACATTCTCCTTTTCCTCTTTACAATCCTGGGAATACGGAGGACTGGGACATCTCTCTGGTGGATTTCTCTGGCTGGATCCATCTATAGGAAATATACACAGTGACTGAATCCATTGTCTATATGTGATGAGCAGATGATGGGGGAGTCTAGGTGACCCTCATACCTGGTCTCCTCTATCAGGAAGTTCTCCTCTTACCTGGTGATGTGAGGGGCTGCTGATCCTCCATCATCACCTCCTTGTACAGATCCTTGTGTCCTTCTAAATACTCCCACTCCTCCATGGAGAAATAGACAGTGACATCCTGACACCTTATAGGAACCTGACAACACAATGACACAGTCATCCCCAGAGCCCTCCCTTGGTGTTCTTGTATAATGTCCCAGCATTCCCAGCAGCGCTCACCTCTCCGCTCAGCAGCTCAGTGATCCTGCTGGTAAGTTCTAGGATCTTCTGCTCATGTCTCAGTGAATGAGGTGGAGGCTCGGCGATGGGGCTCGGGGTCCTGCTCCATCCTCCTGACACACGGGGTGTCACACACTCACCAGATGACTTCTTCACTACTGTGTAATCCTGTGTATGGTGAGACACTACAGGTCACTACAGAGAGTCTAAGAATCCTTCACCTGTCTAGTCATTGCCCTGGTTTATTCCTAGAGATAAGAGTGATGTCATGTGAGACTCTCACCTCTCCAGTGATCAAGGAGATGATCTCCAGGGCCAGCTCTAATATCCTGGTAGACATGTGGTTTCTGGCCTCGGCCATCCCTGGTGGGTCTTTGATGGAGAGGACTATTGTCTTGCAAGGAAAACTTTAGCTTTGAGTCCTGAACCTGAATCAAAACAAGAAGGATCAAGTGTAAAATCCCATCTGGAAGACATCTCACATGTAGTATATGATCTCACTAACTCCTAATGATAGAACATGATTTACTGAAGAGACTTACTGTATATAAAGTTATGAGAAACACAAAGTCCACCCTTTGGTTTATGTATCAGGAAATAAAATAAAAAACACATTGGACCCTTAGATGAAGACCCCCAAACAGCAGATTCCACCAAGTCATTATTTATTCAATAAAAACTAGCCCCAATTGGTTGCCATGTATGATAAGCTAAGTGCCCCCCATGTATCACATTTACAGCGGTAACTTGAAGTCCTGGTTTCCTGGATGACTTTATCAGTCTCTTATTGCTCAGGAGGATTTCTGATCTTCTTTTCTTTACAAAGTTGCTTCAGGTCATTGAGATTTTTTGGAAATTAGTTTCTTCACAGGTCTCTTAAGATTCTCGCTGAATTGTATTTGGCATGAGGTCTGGACTGTGACAGGAACATTGCGACATCTTGATTCTTTTCTTTTTCTGGTGTAGATTTGCTGCTCTGCTCGGGATCATTGTCCTGATTCATGACCCAGTTTTGGCCAAGCTTTAGCCAATGGATAGATGATGGTCTTCTATCTGACGTTAGAATACTTTGGTGTACATAGGAGTTCATAACTCAATGACTACAAGTTGTTCAGGTCCTGTGACTACAAGACAAGCCTAAATCATTCCCCCTCCACAGCTGATATGAGGAGCTTGTGGTGATATTTTGGGTTTGGTTTTCACCAAATGTGGCGCTATGTATGATCATCACATATCTCCTCTTTGGTCTCGCCCGTCCAAAGTCTTGTGGTTTATTCAGACACAACTTAGAAGACTTCAGCCATTCTGCCATATTCCTTTCAGAACAAAGAGACTTTTCCTCCTGACAACTCTCTCACACCAGCCATACTAGTTCAGTCTTTTTTTTAATTGTACGGTCATAAACTTGAACATATAACATGGTAAGTGAGGTCTGTAGAGTCTTACGGATGGCTCTTGCAATTTCTCTGAGCATTGTTCACCTTGTAGTGCATTTGCTAGGTCTTCCATTCATGACAATGGCCTTATAACCTTTCCCAGATTGATAGTCAGAATCAATTGTTTCTCTGAGATCATTGCTGATATCTTTCAGTCTTTGACATTTTGTTAATGCACACCTCAATGCTCCAGACCAGCAAACTACCAAAACTTCTGCTTTTATAGTGGTGGTCACACTTGTTCATGACCAGTTAACCGAAGAAATCTGATTATCAGCATCTGACTACTACTTACCCTCTTCATCCCTATGGACGCAGTAAGGGATGGACATATTTCACACATGACTTTGAACTAAATTCCCACCATGACGTCCATTGTGCAGTGAAAATATAGAGGAGAACAGTGTTTGTGACATTGGCTAAAAATGATGAGGAACTTGAAGTAGACATTCATCTTGGAGTCGTCTTCATTTTCCGGGCCCCGGCTTCCTACAGCAGAATGCCAGTGCAGAACAACATAGTTTTTGGTAGTGTACCTTTTGGTTGACTTCTAGACATCCCTCTATGAAGTACTTGAAGACATTTTGCCCATAGACATTAAAAAACTGGATTTGACTGACAGAATCAGGATGGTTGTTTTGACAAATTGCACACTGTTCAGACCTAGACATCAAGAGGTGTTGGGAGCAGCAGTTATGTGAGGAAACAGGGTCCATGATGGCCTAGATACACAAGCAGTAATGAAGATGACAACAATACGAGCAAGTCCCACAGTTTCCTTGTCCACCATCCAGACATAGGTGATACCCCAAGGACATACCGCAGTCTCTGGCCGCACCATTTCCAGGCAGTAGTGATACGCGGACACTGACAGACCAGTGATATGTACAGGACATCCCGGCACTGCTACAGGTGCTGTCTCTCATGGCAGGGCGGACAACTGGTATCAGCAGGATAATGCTCACCCACACACACAAGGGTTCCCCAGCAATGTGTCCACCAGATTACAACAATTCCTGGTCCTGGCCGGTCACCAGATTTATCACCAATCCAAACCTTATGGGACCATCTGGGATGTGACCAACCTACAAGTGTACAGGAGCTACAGGGGAGAGAGTCAAACAAGTTCTATCGGGGCAACCAGAGCCTTGTAAATGTTCTTTAGGCTCGGAGTGATAGCGTAAGAATGACATTAAAGTGGTAAAACATAATAAAACCAATATAAATCTGATCTCACCGTAATCATAAGGAGCCTCCGGACAAAGCTGCCAGGTCAGGAATAATGCAGAGGGAACATCATAGGAAGAAAATGCAAAACATAAGGAGAGAATTGGATTTATTTCTCCAGACGGATCACACAAACAATAATAAGAGCTGGTAATAACTTTATATGTCCACAGAACGGTGCGAGATAGAAGTGCAACTCGTCACACAAAGAACAAGCCCTGACATAGCCGTGTGCACAGAAATATAACAAAGAGAAGAATATTGCGGAAAAGGTGCTGGAAGTTTTACTCAATCAGTATACATAAAGTGTGTAACAGCCACTATGTATATACAGAGAGAGGGCGGAGCGGCATCTACATATATATATAGAGAGAGGGCGGAGCGGCATCTACATATATACAGAGAGAGAGGGCGGGGCGGCATCTACATATATACAGAGAGAGAGGGCGGGGCGGCATCTACATGTATACAGAGAGAGGGCAGAGCGGCATCTACATATACAGAGAGAGAGGGCGGAGCGGCAACTACATATATACAGAGAGGGCGGAGCGGCATCTACATATATACAGAGAGGGCGGAGCGGCATCTACATATATACAAAGAGAGAGGGCAGAGCGGCATCTACATATATACAGAGAGAGGGAAGAGTGGCGGCTATGTATATACAGAGAGAGGCCAGAGCGGCATCTACATATATACAGAGAGAGGGCGGAGCGGCATCTACATATATACAGAGAGGGCGGAGCGGCATCTACATATATACAGAGAGAGGGAAGAGTGGCGGCTATGTATATACAGAGAGAGAGGGCAGAGCGGCATCTACATATATACAGAGAGAGGGAAGAGTGGCGGCTATGTATATACAGAGAGAGAGGGCAGAGCGGCATCTACATATATACAGAGAGGGCGGGGCGGCATCTACATATATACAGAGAGAGAGGGCGGAGCGGCATCTACATATATACAGAGAGGGCGGAGCAGCATCTACATATATACAGAGAGAGAGGGCGGAGCGGCATCTACATATATACAGAGAGAGAGGGCGGGGCGGCATCTACATATATACAGAGAGGGCGGAGCAGCATCTACATATATACAGAGAGAGAGGGCGGAGCGGCATCTACATATATACAGAGAGGGCGGAGCAGCATCTACATATATACAGAGAGAGAGGGCGGAGCGGCATCTACATGTATACAGAGAGAGAGGGCGGAGCAGCATCTACATATATACAGAGAGAGAGGGCGGGGCGGCATCTACATATATACAGAGAGGGCGGAGCAGCATCTACATATATACAGAGAGAGAGGGCGGAGCGGCATCTACATGTATACAGAGAGAGAGGGCGGAGCAGCATCTACATATATACAGAGAGAGAGGGCGGAGCGGCATCTACATATATACAGAGAGAGGGAAGAGTGGCGGTTATGTATATACAGAGAGAGAGAGGGTGGAGCGGCATCTACATATATACAGAGAGAGGGAAGAGTGGCGGTTATGTATATACAGAGAGAGAGAGGGTGGAGCGGCATCTACATATATACAGAGAGAGAGAGAGGGCGGGGCGGCATCTACATATATACACAGAGAGTGAAGAGTGGCGGTTATGTATATACAGAGAGAGAGAGGGTGGAGCGGCATCTACATATATACAGAGAGAGGGAAGAGTGGCGGTTATGTATATACAGAGAGAGAGAGGGTGGAGCGGCATCTACATATATACAGAGAGAGAGAGAGGGCGGGGCGGCATCTACATATATACAGAGAGAGGGCGGGGCGGCATCTACATATATACAGAGAGAGGGCGGGGCGGCATCTACATATATACAGAGAGAGGGCGGAGCGGCATCTACATATATACAGAGAGAGGGCGGAGCGGCATCTACATATATACAGAGAGAGAGGGCGGAGCGGCATCTACATATACAGAGAGAGAGGGCGGAGCGGCATCTACATATACAGAGAGAGAGGGCGGAGCGGCATCTACATATACAGAGAGAGAGGGCGGAGCGGCATCTACATATACAGAGAGAGAGGGCGGAGCGGCATCTACATATATACAGAGAGAGGGCGGGGCGGCATCTACATATATACAGAGAGAGAGAGGGCGGAGCGGCATCTACATATATACAGAGAGAGAGAAGGCGGAGCGGCATCTACATATATACAGAGAGAGAGAGGGCGGAGCGGCATCTACATATACAGAGAGAGAGGGCAGAGCGGCATCTACATATATACAGAGAGAGAGAAGGCGGAGCGGCATCTACATATATACAGAGAGAGAGAGGGCGGGGCGGCATCTACATATACAGAGAGAGAGAGGGCGGAGCGGCATCTACATATACAGAGAGAGAGGGCGGAGCGGCATCTACATATATACAGAGAGAGGGCGGAGCGGCATCTACATATATACAGAGAGAGGGCGGGGCGGCATCTACATATACAGAGAGAGAGGGCGGAGCAGCATCTACATATATACAGAGAGAGAGGGCGGAGCGGCATCTACATATATACAGAGAGGGCGGAGCAGCATCTACATATATACAGAGAGAGAGGGCGGAGCGGCATCTACATGTATACAGAGAGAGAGGGCGGAGCAGCATCTACATATATACAGAGAGAGAGGGCGGAGCGGCATCTACATATATACAGAGAGAGGGCGGAGCAGTATCTACATATATACAGAGAGAGAGGGCGGAGCGGCATCTACATGTATACAGAGAGAGAGGGCGGAGCGGCATCTACATATATACAGAGAGAGAGGGCGGAGCGGCATCTACATGTATACAGAGAGAGAGGGCGGAGCGGCATCTACATATATACAGAGAGAGGGCGGGGCGGCATCTACATATATACAGAGAGAGGGCGGAGCGGCATCTACATATATACAGAGAGAGGGCGGAGCGGCATCTACATATACAGAGAGAGAGGGCGGAGCGGCATCTACATATATACAGAGAGAGGGCGGGGCGGCATCTACATATATACAGAGAGAGAGAGGGCGGAGCGGCATCTACATATATACAGAGAGAGAGAAGGCGGAGCGGCATCTACATATATACAGAGAGAGAGAGGGCGGAGCGGCATCTACATATACAGAGAGAGAGGGCAGAGCGGCATCTACATATATACAGAGAGAGAGAAGGCGGAGCGGCATCTACATATATACAGAGAGAGAGAGGGCGGGGCGGCATCTACATATACAGAGAGAGAGAGGGCGGAGCGGCATCTACATATACAGAGAGAGAGGGCGGAGCGGCATCTACATATATACAGAGAGAGGGCGGAGCGGCATCTACATATATACAGAGAGAGGGCGGGGCGGCATCTACATATACAGAGAGAGAGGGCGGAGCGGCATCTACATATATACAGAGAGAGAGGGCGGAGCGGCATCTACATATATACAGAGAGGGCGGAGCAGCATCTACATATATACAGAGAGAGAGGGCGGAGCGGCATCTACATATATACAGAGAGAGGGCGGAGCGGTATCTACATATATACAGAGAGAGAGGGCGGAGCGGCATCTACATGTATACAGAGAGAGAGGGCGGAGCGGCATCTACATGTATACAGAGAGAGAGGGCGGAGCGGCATCTACATATATACAGAGAGAGGGAAGAGTGGCGGTTATGTATATACAGAGAGAGAGAGGGTGGAGCGGCATCTACATATATACAGAGAGAGAGAGAGGGCGGGGCGGCATCTACATATATACACAGAGAGTGAAGAGTGGCGGTTATGTATATACAGAGAGAGGGCAGAGCGGCATCTACATATATACAGAGAGAGGGCGGAGCGGCAACTACATATATACAGAGAGGGCGGAGCAGCATCTACATATATACAGAGAGGGCGGAGCAGCATCTACATATATACAGAGAGAGGGGGGCGGAGCTGTCAGTATATACAGATAGAGGGCGGAGCTATCGGTATATACAGAGAGAGCAGAGATTGAGGAATGAAGGAACAATTCCTATTACATAAGATGGAAGTGTTCCTGCGGCTCTGTACAACCGCCATCATCTCCTGACAGCCTGCGGCTGGGGGTTGTAGTCTCTGACTAGCCGGCTACTGTAATGTGTACAGGGCACAGGTCTATCCAGTAGTGAGGTGAATGCACTGACCTGCAGGTTAATAGCGCCCCCCACTGACACCGCTCACACAGCCACAGAGTCAGAGCAGGAGGAAGAACCCAACTTCAAGGAGGAGGAACCGGTCATGTGACAGCAGGAAGGGGCGGAGCTAGCTAGTGACTGACAACTGAGCTGTGGGTGCCGGTGTCAGGTAGTGACTGGGCGAGGAGACCTGGGAGACGCCATCATCCTCTGTATTATAAAGGCCACTGACTCTCCTCTATAGACATCCAAATGCCTAAACCATCTGGTACACAGGTGCATGGGGTGTCAGGGAAGATTTGAGCCACAGGAGGGCGCTATCTCCGGCCACAGTTACATTGGAGCAAGGAAATAAATAGGTCTTCAAGGGCAACCAATCACAGCGCAGCTTTCATTATGTATTCTGCTCTTGAGAAGTAAAAACAGCGCTGTGATTGGTTGCTATGGGCAACTGAGACTCTTTAGTAAATCTGCTGCGATGTCTCCATCCTCTGCCCATCTATACAGTGTAGGACACTGCGGGACTGACTGACATTCCCAGGACTATACAGCTCTGCTATAAAGTTTCCATCCCCAGCAGATTTTTTTGGATTTTTTTGCCTTTTTTCAGGGAATATGAATGTTACCACAAAACCTTTTCCTCCGCTCATGGTCAGTGGTCGGGTGAAGCCATTTATTGTCAGACTTCTGGGTTTTCTCTTTGTAAATCCTAATGAGAACCAAAAACATCAAAATGTTCAGAAGTTCCCCTCCCCCGGAGATTTTGGCCCAGAAGGCGACACAGTTGTCCACGGATCTGCGGGTAAAGGTGGCTGAACTGTAAAAAACAGGAAAGGGATCCAAAAAGATCTCCAAGGATAATACCAGACACAGCCGTGTTCACACTGTGAGTAACAAATGGAAACTCAGGGCTTCTGTAAACACCAAACCACGCTCAGGTAACAACCAAAATGTCCGCCATTACTGCCCAGAAAACTGTTCAGGATACAAAGAAAGACCCAGACATAAGATCAGCTGAAATCCCGCAGTCTCTGAGAAGTATCGGTGCGGCTGTTATAAGATGCACAGTAAGGAGAAGTTCACACAGAGTATTTTGGTCGGGATTTTGAGGCCATATTCGTCTCAAAATCTTGACCAAAAAGACACCTCAGGTATTTATTCCTGGAGACGGAACAAGAAGCCGGAAAAAGAAGCGAGTTGCTCATTCTTTAGGCCGTTTCGCCGGAGCGGAGTGCGTGATTGGATGTCGGTGCAGTGCACCGGCATTCAGTCACAACTACCGTGTTTCCCAGAAAATAAGACAGTGTCTTATATTAAATTTTGGTCCTAAAGACATGCTATGTCTTATTTTCAGGGGATGTCTTATGTGCTTACTGAACAAAGACTGTATGAACTAAAACATTGCAGCCATCTGAACGCTATGTGCAGTGCTCCGTGTGCACAGGAAAGCCATCTGCCGCCTCTGCTGTGATACTGTATGTTGTATTCACTGTCCCTGCTGCTGTGGGATGAGCTGGGAGAGTGAACTCCACGCCGCATACGATGTTTAGTGTATGCACAGGCATCTCCCAGCTCATCCCACAGCAGCATGAACAGTGGATACAACGTATCTCAGCAGCCGGCATACCTGTGCACACGGAACATAGCGCACAGTGTTTAGCTGGCTGCAATGTTTTTCTTCATACAATCTTTGCGCAGAAAGATTATTACCGTATTATTGGGGGATGTCTTACTTTCAGGGGGTGCCTTATATTAGGCAATTCAACAAAACATCTGCTGTGTCTTACTTTCGGGGGATGACTTATTCGGGGAAACAGGGTAGCCATCTTTTGGACCAGAACCTGAGTCGGCCTCCACCTCAAGTTCCGGTCCAAATAAATCTCGTCTGAACTTACCCTAAGGAGGCACTTGAAGAAAAATGGACTGCATGGTGGAGTTGCCAGAAGAAAGCCATTACTGCACAAATGTCGCAAAGAATCTCACCTTCAATACGCCAAACAGCACAGAGACAAACTAGGCCGCAGGGAGGGGGCGTCTCCAGACTAGGGGACGCCCCCCAGAGTAAGCCGCAGCACAAGTCCAGCGGCACCGGAGACCGGACTAAACACTCTCTTTCTTTGTAGAACAGGGGAAGACAGAAAAGAAGAAATTCGTATTAAATTCCACTTCATCAGCTTTGATTCGCTCATCGCTAGTGGAGAGGTTACAGGTCATATTAGCATATATCATACTGAAGAGCCTGTGTGTGATAGAGCAGGCTGGGGGGGGGGGAGGGGGGTGAAGTCTCGTGTAGATAAAGCAACTCCAGTATGTTGCAATGATCCATCTCTACCTATAAGATTTGTTCTACATATATTATAGTGTAAGATTATTTGGCCCCTGATATTTTACTCTTCTCCATATATTACAGTAGACTTTCATTCACTTCTAATGGGTGTAATGGTAAACGTGTAGGACTATCAGGACTTGTATTGGTGATGGGATTCTGCTCCTGCCTGGAGGAAAGTTCTAGTGCTAAATAATCTTATATTAGAAGAATATGTGTTCAGTCTTCTAGATATTTGTGTCATCCACCACACATGATCCAGTTTTCATCTATATTCTATTACAAATATAAGGTAACGTGACCTAATAATTGTACTTGATAGAAAGTTTTTCACCAGTTGGATTTGATCTTATGTGTGATATCATGTTTGATATAATGGCCACTTGGGTGTTTGCACTGAGAATTTCTGGTCTTAAACCTATAGCAGCGGATCCCAATCTCAAAACAGCCGGTAATGTAGTGGAACAACTTAGTAACACGCAAAAAGACGTGCGTTAAAAAAAAAAAAAAAAAAAAAGCCATTGAACTCAATGGCTAACTACGTTTTACACATGTATTTTTACGTGTGTAAAATGGACAAAAAGCACGGAGCGTAACGCCATGTGAAGGCACCCTTAGGGCCCCTTCACACGGACTTTACGCTCCACTCATTCAGACACGTATACACGAGCGCTTCAAAACACATCCCATTCACCTCAATGGGAGCGCACATAAAGCCGGCTTTACACGCGCTCCCATTGAAGTGAATGGGATGTGTTTTGAAGCGCTCGTGTATACGTGTCTGAATGAGCGGAGCGCAAACTCTGTGTGAAGGTGCCCTTAGTCCTCGCTGCTGTGATAGGAAGTAAGAAAACCGAGAGAGAGAGCCCAGATATCGCCATCCCAAGACAACAGCCATCCCCTGGTGACAAATCAAATAAAAAAAAGCTTTATTGGCACGTGCGAATAGATATTTGGCATTGCCAAAGCTAGTAAAGTGGGGAGGGGGTGTATGTGTGTGTGTGTGGGGGGGGGGGGGAGTTGGATTCGGGTGGGTATGGTGGGGTGGGTGGTTTGGGGTATAACAGTCCATGGAGTCTCGTCTTCCTCTTAGTTGGTGACCGCTATATCGGGAGGTGGGGCGGGGTGGTTGGTTTGAGGTATAACAGTCCATGGAGTCTCGTCTTCCTCTTTGTTGGTGACCGCTATATGGGGAGGTGGGGGCGGGGCGGGTGTATTGGGATAAATATAACAGTCCGTGGAGTCTTATCCTCTTGTTTGGTGACAGCTGGACACGTATTGGGCAGCGATCTCCACAGCGGCCTCTTCTTCTCCCAGTAGGATGTAGAGTTTACTCTTCTCGTCTGGGATGTGGGCAGAGAGTCTTTGGTAGTAGACGGCCCTCACAGCTGAGTATTTGGTGCAGTGTAGCAGGAAGTGGGTCTCGTCTTCTAGGGCCCCCTGGTCACAGTGCTGGCACAGTCTGTTCTCCCGTGGCTTGTACGTCTGCCTGTATCGCCCCGTCTCTATCTCTAGGTTGTGGGCGCTCAGTCTGTACCGGCTCAGGGTCTGTCTGTGCTTGGGGTGGCGTATTCTCTCCAGGTAGGTGGCCATGGTGTAGTCCCTTTGTAGGGATTGGTACACATTGGTGAGTTTCTTGGAGTTATTTATTTCGTTTCTCCATTCTTCAATGTACCGCTCTCTGTTTGCCTCTGTGGTCGCCTTTATTTCGGCCTTGGTTATCATCTGTTGGTGTTTTTGGTTTGGTGGTTGGCTGGCTGGTTGGTGAATGTCTGGTTTGCTCAGGTGGCTTAGCCAGGCTTGGTGGTGGTAGGAGTCGGGCTTGCTCCCCTGGATGTGTGCCTGGAAAGCTAGCGCCCTCTTCTGTATGGTGATCCATAGGGGGAGTCTGCCTAGCTCAGCCCTGCAGGCCATGTTGGAGGTGTTGCGATGGACATGGAGCAGGTATTTGCAGAACTCCAGGTGGAAGTTCTCTGTTGGGCTGGAATCCCACTTTGACTGGTCTAGGTAGGTGACACATTTCACCTTGATACACAAGTGATCTCAAAAGTGACCCAAAATATGAAAAATATTAAAACTTTATTGTCACAAATAAAAGGATCCATATACAGAGTAAAAAGTACAATACAACTTTTTGAGCATCAAGGAGACACACACTTTATATCATAGAATGGTAGATGAGAATTTCACAAACCAGCCAGACCATTATTAGGAGCCACAATTAGAATGGTGGAGAGTCGGCCCAGTAAGGCACAATATTAGGGACTCGTCCTGAGGTGTCGACTCTATGGTGGCAGCTTCTAACTCTAGAAATACAACTCCATGTTAGGCTGAAGGATTTATTTTCGGGGACAGCTAAACCCCAATTTCTCAACCCTCCAAAAAAAAAAACTTGGAAAATTCACAATGTACAACATTAAAGAGGAAAATGAACTTCTACTATACTACAAATATCCGCATCAAGTCAAGGTTCCTCAGATTTCTTAGAACATCTCAAACACCCTTGGACCTTCTATTACAAGAGGACTACATAGATTAATTAAAGGGGTTGCCCAGGAATTTTTATTAATGGTCCATCCTTAGAATAGGCAATATAGATCTGATCTTGGGGAACCAACAGGCGCCCTTTGCACAGATCGACTGTTCGGGGCCACTTCCAATGCCCGGACCATTCACTAAACAGACCTAGAAATCGTTGGTTCCATGCCTTGTGGAGTGGCTGGGGACTAAAGGTCCCGTACAGTCAATTTGTGCAAGAGTCCCTGGGTGGTCACATATTTATGACCTATTCTAAGGTTAGTCCACATTCACCCACTTTAAATACAACTGCTTCAGAGGGAGGTCACTGAGGTCTAGGAAACTCAAGGTCGAAAAGATTTTCCACATAAAATGTCTTCTCTCCTGGGCGAAGTCTTAAAATTTGATTTACGAATAAAACCTTCCTTTGCCTTCCTTACAAAATTAGTTTTCCTCTTTGTGAGTTTTCTGATGTTTATTTAAAACCTTCTTTTGTCTAAAATTCTTTCCACACTTGGGGCATGTATATGGCTTCTCTCCTGTGTGAAGACTAGTATGTTCTTTAAGTCCGTGCTTCTGTGCATAACACTTCCCACAGATGGTACATTCATATGGTTTCTCTTGTGTGTGAACTTTCATATGGACGGTAAGGGCACCTTTCCTTTTAAAAGCTTTCTCACATTCTGTACATGCATATGGCCTCTCGTTTGAGTGTACGCGCTGATGAACCTTAAGAAGTTGCTTTCTCGTGAAACATTTGTCACAATCTGAACATTTGAACGGTTTTTCGTTTCTATGCATCATCATATGAGTGTTAAAATAATAGCGCTTATTAAAACGTCTCCCACACAAAGGACATGTACATGGACTCTTGACGGCGTGAGTTTTCAGATGCTCATCAAGGACAAACTTCCTACCAAAACAACTTCTACAGTGAGTACATGCAAACGGCTTTTTACCACTGTGAATCTTCATGTGTCTGGTAAGATTAGATTTAGTTTTTAAATGTTTCCCACAGACAGAACATGCAAAAGTTTTCTCCGATCTGGCGCTAGTACCTTCTGTAGCAATCTGGGACTGAGATCCATGGGGGACGCTCATAGAGTCCTCACCTGTAATTTGAAGAGAAAAAAAAAAATTAAAAATAAAAAAACATTTAAAATTTATACCACAAATAAGACATGTGCAACAATATCAATAGGCCATTGTGACTGTGGTCGGTGTGAGATCAAAGTGTGAAGATCTGAATTAGGCCAGAACTGGACCAGAAGGGAACACAATCCAACTACTTCTAACTTCTCTATTGTCTCACAGAAATGCTCCTCACTAGAATCACTGTTGTTCTTCCTATACTTGTAAAAACCACTTTTCCACCCCAAACCAGCCTTGTCCGTAAGAAACACTTTGCAGAACGCCTCTGGAAGAAAAGCCACCCCCAGGAGGACTTCCTCAGGTATAAAGAGGCAGTACTCACATTGAAGATCGCACTCACCTCTGTAAAGCAGGTCTATTTCACCACACTCACATCTGCCCTATCCCGCAACCCCAAACAGCTATTCGCCACCTTCAACTCCCTTCTCCATCCTCCTGTGCCCCCTCAGACATCGCCTCTCATTTTAAAAGTAAAGTTGACACCATCAGAGACCGTCTCAATCTACACCCCCGGCAACCCCTCTACCCAACTGCTCGGTGCGATTTTTCTTTAACCTCTTTCTCCAGAGTCACTGATGAAAAACTCTCCTCCCTAATCTCTAAATGCCACTTTACTTCCTGCGCGCTTGACCAGACCCAGTCGCATCTGATCCCCAAACTCACTGAAGTCATTACTCCGGCCCTAACCCATCTCTTCAACCTATCCCTAAGCAATGGATCCTTCCCTTTTGTCTTCAAACATGCCACCGTCACACCTATACCTTAACGATAATTGTTTTTTTAACTTATTTATTTGTGTGTATACTGCATGCCTTCAGAAATTGTGTTATAGCATGCCTGAAGAAGAGACCTAGTAGTCTCGAAAGCTTGCAATCTGTCATCATTTTTGTTATCCATTAAAAAGGTATCAAATACTGAAGACTCAATCTTTATATTCCACCTATACTTAAGAAACCGTCCCTTAACCTGTCCTCTCCAGCAAATTATTGCTCCATCTCGCTGCTCCCGTACAGCTCAACACTGCTTGAACAACACGTCCACGCTGAACTCTCCTCCTATCTCTCATCCAAGCTGCTCTTTGACAGACCCAGTCACTCCACAGAAACTGCTCTAACCAAAGTCACTAATGACCTTCTAACCACCAAAGCCAAGCGACACTACTCGGTCCTCCTCCTCCTCTCTGCCTTTGACAGAGTCGACCACTCCCTCGTTAGAAATTCTCTCATCCCTTGGTATCTCAGCCCTGGCCCTTTCCTGGATCTCCTCTTATCTTACCAACCCCACATTCAGCATCTCCTCCTCACAACGCCCTCTTTCTGTAGGTGTCCCCCAAGGCTTCGTCCTAGGACCCCTCCTGTTCTCCATCTACATCCTCGGCCAACTCAGAATCTCATGGTTTTCATTATGATTGCTATCTTGACGACACAAATATACATTGGGTATGGAAATTATTCTGACCCATTTAAATTTTTCACTCTGTTTCATTGCAGCCATTTGCTAATAATCAAAAAAGTTTATTTTCTCATTAATAGACACTCCGCCCCATCTTGACAAAAAAAAATTCAAAATTATTAAGAAAAACTGAAATGTCACACTCATAAGTATTGAGAGCCTTTGCTAAGACGCTCATATTTAAGTCACATGCTGTCCACTTCCTTCTGATCCTCCTTGAGATGGTTCTACTCCTTCATTGGACTCCAGCTGTGTTTAATTAAAACTGATTGGACTTTATTAGGAAAGGCGCAGACCTGTCTATATAAGACCTCACAGCTCACAGAGCATGTCAGAGCAAATAAGAATCATGAGGTCAAAGGAACTGCCCAAGGTGCTCAGAGAGTTGTGGAAAGGCACAGTTCTGGCCAAGGTTACAAAAGAATTTCTGCAACACTCAAGGTTCCTAAGAGCACAGTGGCCGTCATAATCCTTACATGGAAAAAGTTTGGAATTAACAGAACTCTTCCTAGACCTGGCCATCCAGCCAAACTGAGCAATCATGGGAGAAGAGCCTTGGTGAGAGAGGTAAAGAAGAACCCAAAGATCACTGTGGCCGAGCTCCAGAGATGCAATAGGGAGATGGGAGAAAGTTCTATAAAGTCAACTATCGCTGCAGCCTACACCAGTCGGGGCTTTATGGCAGAGGGGGCCAAAGGAAGCCTCTCCTCAGTGCAAGACATATGAAGCCAAAGAACACATGAAGTACCCCCAAACTATGAGAAATAAGATTCTCTGCTCTGATGAGACAAAGATTTAAATTTTTTTTGGTGATAATTCTATGCGGTATGTGTGGAGAAAACCAGGCACAGCTCATCACCTGCCCAATGTAATGGAAGGAAAGATGAATGCAGCCAAGTATAGAGATATCCTGGAAGAAAACCTCTCCAGAGTGCCCTGGACTAGAGATGAGCGAACACTGTTCGGATCAGCCGTTCTGAACAGCACGCTCCCATAGAAATTAATGGAAGCATCTGGCACGGCGACCAGCCGCCGGCAAAGTGTACATGCCAGGTACTTCCATTCATTTCTATGGGAGCGTGCTGTTCGGAACGGCTGATCCGAACAGTGTTCGCTCATCTCTACTCTGGACCTCAGACTGGGCCAAAGGTTAACCTTCCAACAAGACAATGATCCTAAGCACACAGCTAAAATAACAAAGGAGTGACTTAGGAACAACTCTGTGACCATTCTTGATTGGCCCAGCCAGAGCCCTGACCTCAACCCAATTGAGAATCTCTGGGGAAACCTGAAAATGGCTGTCCACCAACACTCACCATCCAACCTAATGGAATTGGAGAGGATCTGCAAGTAAGAATGGTAGAGAACCCCCAAATCCAGATGTGAAAAACTTGTTGCATCATGCAATGAAACAAAGAGTGAAAAATTTAAAGGAGTCTGAATACTCTTCGTACCCACTATCTTTCTATCTATAAACTTCTGCCAAAGCCAGTCTCCCCTAGGCCTGTATTTTGACATTCAGTCGGTAAGTAAAGAAGAAGTATTGGTGGTTCAGTGTGTCTTAGGCCTAGGAAAAAGAACACAGAGCTTCCTAAATATACCAGCATCATTAGGAGAGTACTGTCAAACCCTGTGAACATCATCTGCCTGGCCAGAAGATCCTCTGCACATGCCAAGAAAGCCACAGCAGACCAGGGGATGCCACGGACCAGCAACTACCGTATGATGGGCCTGGAGGAACTGATGCCCTGGAAGCACAGTGTATTACAGCAATTTTTTCCTTTGGCAAAGAAAAATACCAGGGGGGGGGGGGGGGAAGGGGGGTAGTAGCCCGGAATCACCTTCCCAAGGTGACCTGGCTCAGGTGGCTTCCATATACCGCCCTACTTCTGACTCCCAATAATCAGTGGTAGCAGGACAAAATATATACACAATGCCATTTTAATGGCAAAACACTGATTTTGCCTGTTCTGCTTTGTTAAGGGGGAAGGGGGGGGGTTGTAGGTTTACCCAATATACATAAACTGCTGCCATTGTAGCAGAAAAAAAAAAAAAAGCTGACAGTTCTAGACCGATACCAGGTGACCATTTTAGTATTTTGCCACTTTTCTTCAAATGTTTTTGTAAATCAAAAACAAAAAGATAGCAGATAAAACAGAATTGTTGCCAATAAATATTATAATTAAGAAGTGTGTAGGAAAAAAAAAAAAAAAAAAAAAAAAAAACACAGGGCAGGAAACATGCAAATGGAACAAACAAAGAAGCACTTGTGCAAGTAATAATAGTAAGAATTCAGGTGGCAACAGCGACACTACTTCTTGTTTTAGTTGCACTGCCAGTATCTGTAGGATTGTTAAATTTCCTGAGAATGAAGACAAAGTTTTTGATTACTTAGCTTATTCATCTCAGTCACAGGTGGAATATTGCATCCAAGAGTGATATGATCTTGAGTCAGGCTTCTTTGTATTCTTCCATTTCCTCTAATGTTCTAACATGTAATTTACCACAGGGCCTTTCTGGACTGTCAACTATGTCTCCTTTATCTTTGTCACTGACAAAGATCACCGGTAGTGGTGTGACACCTTCTGAGAAAGCCATTTCTCCTAGTTGGATCAGTCTTTTTTATGAGTTGGATGAGAACATTCAGCATTTTTTTTTGCGAGCAGAGGAGGCAGGGGTCATAGAGGAAGACATAACTGTTGGTGGTGGAGGTAGTATTTGATGTGGTACTACTTGTAGTTGTTTCGGTAGAACATTAACCATGATAACATTGCCATCAATGACGTTTGTTGATAGGACCTGGCAAATGAGAAAGTTACAATTTGGCATCAGAGGAAGAGGGTGGTGGCATTGGTTGTAGTAATGGCTCCTCCCAACGCACAGACAACATCCAAAAAGCCCAACCAGGGCAGACCTAGGGAAAAACTTGCAAGGTGTGAGCGGAATGCTGCTGGTGTTGGTGGCAGCAATTACACATGGTCATCTCCTGATATTTTGTATATTGTTAAATCGTAATACATGGCAATGAGCAAGATCTCAAAACAGAAACTTAGCCGTGGCCATGCAGGAACAGATGTAGGAACAGCAGCTTACGTACATGAAAAAGAATCACCAGCTTATTAGGCAAAATAGACTCGGCTATGACACTAGCTGGAAAAGTGAGCAAGACTGTCCTACAACTTCTCCCCATTAAGCCAGACAAGCCACTTCCGCAACAAGCACATGGTCATCATCATCATCATATTTCTCTCACTGCTTCTCCTCCTCTTCCACACCAATGCCAGTCATCCATAAGAGAATGTGTGTCCAGGAAACAGCAGCATTTTCCCACTTATCCAGTGGTTCTGCAATTTAACTCACAGTTGGCCAAGCTGATGGCAGTGCAGCCGCTGACATGCGTTCAATCGCAATGGGGAATACTTAGGCACGATTATTACACAAGGAAAACTGTCACTGCTATATATGTGTTGGAGAAAGTGGGCCTTTCTTTGAACAAGTGACCCTTTGGAAAGTTACATGCCATCATCAACACGTGGAGCAACAATTCTGGACATTGCTTTCCCAGTCTACTGGTTGGATGTTTTGAACAGAAGCGGCCACAGACCTGAAATACATTTGTGCAAGCCCAGTCCCAACACCATCCAAGACCCATTTTCCTCCACTGGATCCTCCTCTGTGGATTAACCATTTCCAGCCCCCATCACCAGGGCAAGGTGTTTCAACTCCCTTCCTCCTCCCCGATTTCACGAGAGTAAGGCAAAGCACTGCCATGAGGTTTTTCAATTAATGACCTTTTACACAGTGGAGGAGCTGTGCTGTATTGCTCCTTGACCATTACAACTGGTCAGTGTTGCCAGCAATAATGACACCAATACTGTTACTTCGCTGCAATTGAGTTGAATAACACATTGTTCTTGCATGGCAGTTGTGCTGAATCTGGTGGAGCACCAGCTTATTAACATGTATGGTGGTTTTTATGGCAGTGCTACTCATGTTCAGAAAAGGGTTGTGTATTTCAGCCACTTTTGTCACTAATACACTCTGTTAGAGTGAAAATGGTCTAACTTTGCACCGCTTTACCTGAAAGATTCCAACTCAGTGGAACACCACCTTAAACATGTTGGCACATATGTGGCAACAGACCACGAGAACAATGTGTTATTTTGAGATCAGACATTTGAGGCTCATTGGGAAGGGGGAGTATATCAGCTTCTCAAGCCCTTTGAAGAGGCCACCAAATTTGTTGGCAGGGACATTGCAGCATCAGCAATGTGATCCCTTTAGTATAGGTCTTACTGGAAATACTTGCATGCATACAATAAGAGAAGGAAAAGGAAGAACAGCTTCCACCTCTCAGTCAAGGTCATCACCCTGAGTTGATGCAATGGGAACTGGAGTAACTAGGACTCAGACTGGAAGACTACAGAATCTCTTTTACATGCAGAGAAGGTCCTTGATCCGTGGTAGTATAAGAGGCGGACCTGATCTCTTTCAAGATGATGATAATGATCACAACTGGCTTACAAGACCAACCATGGCAGGTCCCTGGATCTGTGCACACATTTGCAAGCATGGCAGGCTGTAACACAGTGACAAGTGTATTATCAGCAGATTTTTGTCTTTGTATTTAATTTCTTAATTTTTTCATCTAGGCTCAGCCACAAATTTGGCTCCCAAGTAACTTGTAACACTTCCAAGTCATCAAAACAGACTAATTTTACTGTATAAACTAATGTCTTTTGCAATATAACCACCATTTCTGTCTAGAAAATCAGGAGCAAGCTCCTTTCCCATAAAAAATGGTATCCACTGCTTACCATCTGTGACATACAGTAGCTTCGGCTGGGTTTGCCATAGAGGACTAGAAATTGTATAGCTAAGTTTCTAGGAGCCCCGAGAGTATTCTATACTATGTTGTAAGCCACTTTAAGCTCTGGTGTGTACCAAACATATTCCACACAAAACAAATCTTTGAACCAAACCCGAAAGGAATCTTGAGAGGTCGTCTATATCTCGAGTCATTATTAATACAGATTGAAGGTCATATAAAGAAAAAAAGTATGACAATCCCCCCCCCCCCCCCAAACACACAAACATAGCCCCTAAAAGGTTAATTGAAACATTACCTGCACCCCAAAATGATGCTACCTAGAAATACAACTTGTAAAGCAAAATAGAAGCCCTCATATGGTGATGGAAAATAAGAAAAAAAGTTGCCGATCCTTAACGTCCAAACTACCACCAATAGTGATGCGATTTCCAGTCAGCTCATACACATGGTATAATAAGATACCCCATAACTTTACATGGTCTGCCTGCACTTCAGGGGAAGAAGAAAACACAAGATTTATGAAAAGCTCTTACGAGTCTCTGACACGGACGGTCCACTCTCATCACGCTCCTGAAAAGATCCAAAATAATAATGATTGATGAAGATGAAGGGGAAATACAGAAGGAATACAAAAAGTAGAAGGATCTGAAGCAGCGATCAGTCAGTATTAGAGATGAGCGAACAGTGTTCTATCGAACACATGTTCGATCGGATATCAGGGTGTTCGCCATGTTCGAATCGAACACCACGTGGTAAAGTGCGCCAAAATTCGATTCCCCTCCCACCTTCCCTGGCGCCTTTTTTGCACCAATAACAGCGCAGGGGAGGTGGGACAGGAACTACGACACTGGGGGCATTGAAAAAAATTGGAAAAAGTCATTGGCTGCCGAAATCAGGTGACCTCCATTTTAGACGAATAGTGGATTTCAAATCCGGGTCATATGAGAATGTGAACTTTGTGACTATGAGACAGGGATAGCTGTACAGGCAGGGATAGCTAGGGATAACCTTTATTTAGGGGGGAATGTTATTAAAAATAACTTTTTGGGGCTCTATCGGGTGTGTAATTGTGATTTTTGTGAGATAAACTTTTTCCCATAGGGATGCATTGGCCAGCGCTGATTGGCCGAATTCCGTACTCTGGCCAATCAGTGCTGGCCAATGCATTCTATTAGCTTGATGAAGCAGAGTGTGCACAAGGGTTCAAGCGCACCCTCGGCTCTGATGTAGCAGAGCCGAGGCTGCACAAGGGTTCAAGCGCACCCTCGGCTCTGATGTAGGAGAGCCGAGGGTGCACTTGAACCCTTGTGCACCCTCAGCTCTGCTACATCAGAGCCGAGGGTGCGCTTGAACCCTTGTGCACACTCTGCTTCATCAAGCTAATAGAATGCATTGGCCAGCGCTGATTGGCCAGAGTACGGAACTCGACCAATCAGCGCTGGCTCTGCTGGAGGAGGCGGAGTCTAAGATCGCTCCACACCAGTCTCCATTCAGGTCCGACCTTAGACTCCGCCTCCTCCAGCAGAGCCAGCGCTGATTGGCCGAATTCCGTACTCTGGCCAATCAGCACTGGCTAATGCATTGTATTGGCGTGATGAAGCAGTGCTGAATGAGTGTGCTTAGCACACACATTCAGCTCTACTTCATCGGGCTAATAGAATGCATTGGCCAATCAGCGCTGGCCAATGCATTCTATTAGCGTGAACTGAGTTTGCACAGGGGTTCTAGTGCACCCTCGGCTCTGCTACATCAGATTGCTACATCTGATGTAGCAGTGCCGAGTGTGCATCAGATGTGTAGTTGAGCAAAACTGACTCAGCACTGCTAAGTCTCTGCATTCGCATAGGAATGCATTGGCCAGCCTTCGGCCAATCAGCGCTGGCTCTGCCGGAGGAGGCGGAGTCTAAGGTCGGACCTGAATGGAGACTGGTGTGGAGCGATCTTAGACTCCGCCTCCTCCAGCAGAGCCAGCGCTGATTGGTCGAGTTCCGTACTCTGGCCAATCAGCGCTGGCCAATGCATTCTATTAGCTTGATGAAGCAGAGTGTGCACAAGGGTTCAAGCGCACCCTCGGCTCTGATGTAGCAGAGCTGAGGGTGCACAAGGGTTCAAGTGCACCCTCGGCTCTCCTACATCAGAGCCGAGGGTGCGCTTGAACCCTTGTGCAGCCTCGGCTCTGCTACATCAGAGCCGAGGGTGCGCTTGAACCCTTGTGCACACTCTGCTTCATCAAGCTAATAGAATGCATTGGCCAGCACTGATTGGCCAGAGTACGGAATTCGGCCAATCAGCGCTGGCCAATGCATCCCTATGGGAAAAAGTTTATCTCACAAAAATCACAATTACACACCCGATAGAGCCCCAAAAAGTTATTTTTAATAACATTCCCCCCTAAATAAAGGTTATCCCTAGCTATCCCTGCCTGTACAGCTATCTCTGTCTCATAGTCACAAAGTTCACATTCTCATATGACCCGGATTTGAAATCCACTATTCGTCTAAAATGGAGGTCACCTGATTTCGGCAGCCAATGACTTTTTCCAATTTTTTTCAATGCCCCCAGTGTCGTAGTTCCTGTCCCACCTCCCCTGCGCTGTTATTGGTGCAAAAAAGGCGCCAGGGAAGGTGGGAGGGGAATCGAATTTTGGCGCACTTTACCACGTGGTGTTCGATTCGATTATGGCGAACACCCTGATATCCGATCGAACATGTGTTCGATAGAACACTGTTCGCTCATCTCTAATTAGAACTAGACATTTATCTACACGGAAGATCAACTACCAAGTAGACAACCAAACAGGTGGAAGTTCACCACAATCTATTATGGAACCAGAAACCATTTGTAGCCACGACCGAGCACAGCCAACAATATCATCCAATAGAGCGGACACTCCACTGCTGCTGAGACGTGTAGTAGAAAGCTTCATGGCATCAATCTATAGAGGATTTACAGACATCTCAGCTTCATCTACCTGAGGATCCAGTGGGACAGTCTGCTCTGGATCCTTTGGAGAATCCTCGGACAACAGAGGACTGGGACATCTCTCTGGTGGATTGCTTGGACTGGATCCATCTATAGGAAATATACACAGTGACTGAATACATTGTCTATATGTGATGAGTTTCTGAAAATTGCAGCATTTCAATTATACCTACGGAAACACTGAGGTATTACCATATAGGTATAATATGGGCAGAAAGTCCACAAGGGAGAACTCTAAGGACTTTCTGTAAAAAGTTCTTAAAAAAACAAAAAAAACAAAACAAAACGGGGCCTTACCCTTAAGGGAACAATAGATAGCACGTGAGGAAAATAGTAGTACAAGCCAAAATAGGGCACCCCAATGTAGACTTCTTCCTTTGCTTCATCTGGAATACCGTACTCCCCAGAAGCCATCATTATTCACAAGAGGGAGAAGGATTTACATAAACTCAGTCTGTAATGTATAAGGGAAGAAGAAAACACAAGATGGATGAAAGGTTCTTACCCTTCTCTGACACTGATATGGGGATCTCCAGGCCACTCGTCCTTCTACTGTCATCACTTTCCTGTAAAGATCCAACATGAAGGACGTGAGAAGAAAGAAGATCCTGAGATTATGTTGATAACTCGCGGGTCAATGATACCTTCTATTATACATGACAGTAATGTGTTAGCCTTAGCAGCAGCTGACTGGCATTGTGCTGTTATTTAGTCCAGGATTTCCATCTACATTAGAACTAGACATTTATCTACACTGAAGTTCAACTACCAAGTAGACAACCAAACAGGTGGAAGTTCACCACAATCTATTATGGAACCAGAAACCATTTGTAGCCACGACCGAGCACAGCCAACAATATCATCCGATAGAGCGGACACTCCACTGCTGCTGAGACGTGTAGTAGAAAGCTTCATGGCATCAATCTATAGAGGATTTACAGACCTCTCAGCTTCATCTACCTGAGGATCCAGTGGGACATTCAGCTCTGGATCCTCTGGACAATCCTGGGAATATGGAGGACTGGGACATCTGTCTGGTGGATTGCTTGGACTGGATCCATCTATAGGAAATATACACAGTGACTGAATACATTGTCTATATGTGACGAGTTTCTGAAAATTGCAGCATTTCAATTATACCTACAGAAACGCTCAGGTATTACCATAGAGGTATAATATAATATGTGCAGAAAGTCCACAAGGGAGAACTCTAAGGACTTGCTGTAAAAAGTTCTTAAACAAAAACAAAACAACAACAAAAAACCCCACACAAACGATGAGATTCTGTCCTGTTTTTTTCCGCAGAGATTTGCTAAGTGGGGCCTTACCCTTAAGGAAACAATAGATAGCACGTGAGGAAAATAGTAGTACAAGCCAAAATAGGGCACCCCAATGTAGACTTCTTCCTTTGATTAATCTGTAATACCGTACTCCCCAGAAGCCATCAATATTCATAAGAGGGAGAAGGATTTACATAAACTCAGTCTGTAATGTATAAGGGAAGAAGAAAACACAAGACGGATGAAAGGTTCTTACCAGTCTCTGACACTGATATGGGGATCTCCAGGCCACTCGTCCTTCTACTGTCATCACTGTCCTGTAAATATCCAACATGAAGGACGTGAGAAGAAAGAAGATCTAGAGTTTATGTTGATAACTCGCAGGTGAATGATACCTTCTATTGAATACATGACAGTAATGTGTTAGCCTTAGCAGCAGCTGACTGGCATTGTGCTGTTATTTAGTTCTGCAGTGCAGATGGAAGTCATGGACTAGACATTTATCTACACTGGAGATCGACTTGGTAATTGATTTTCAAACAGGTGGAAGTTCACCACAATCTATTATGGAACCAGAAACCATTTGTAGCCACGACCGAGCACAGCCAACAATATCATCCAATAGAGCGGACACTCCACTGCTGCTGAGACGTGTAGTAGAAAGCTTCATGGCATCAATCTATAGAGGATTTACAGAAATCTCAGCTTCATCTACCTGAGGATCCAGTGGGACATTCCGCTCTGGATCCTCTGGACAATCCTGGGAATATGGAGAACTGGGACATCTCTCTGGTGGATTGCTTGGACTGGATCCATCTATAGGAAATATACACAGTGACTGAATACATTGTCTATATGTGATGAGCAGATGATGGGGGAGTCTAGGTGACCCTCATACATGGTCTCTATCACCAGGAAGGTCTCTTACCTAGTGATAAGAGGAGCTCGGGAATCTCCACCAAGACCTCCTGGCACAGATCATTAGCTTCTTCCGAATATTCACACTCTTCAATTGGAACCTCCTTGATAATGAGGTCTTGACACCTTATAGGAACCTGACAACACAATGACACAGTCATCCCCAGAGCCCTCCCTTGGTGTTCTTGTATAATGTCCCAGCATTCCCAGCAGCGCTCACCTCTCCGCTCAGCAGCTCAATGATCTGGGTGGCAAGTTCTAGGATCTTCTGCTCAAGTGGAGGTGGAGGCTCGGTGACGGGGCTCGGGGTCCTGTTCCATCCTCCTAACATATGAGGTGTCACACACTCACCAGACGACTTCTTCACTACTGTGTAATCCTGTGTATGGTGAGACACTACAGGTCACTACAGAGAGTCTAAGAATCCTTCACCTGTCCAGTCATTGCCCTGGTTTATTCCTAGAGATAAGAGTGATGTCATGTGAGACTCTCACCTCTCCAGTGATCAAGGAGTTGATTTTCAGGTTGAGCTTTAATATACTTGCAGCTATGTGGCTTCTGTCCTCCTCCATTCCTGCTGAGTTGTTGATAGAGAAGTCCAATGTCTAGGAATGAAAACTTTAGCTTTGAGTCCAGAACCTTAGGAGAAACAAGGACGGTGGAGAGCATGTAGCACAAAGTCTCATTAATTCAGTATTATAAAGGACTCCAGTATATAATGGAGGTGACTTACAGTATATACAATCATGAGAAAAAGCCACCCTCTTATTTGCGTATCACAATAGTAGTTAATAACACACATCAGCCGGTCCTTAGAAAGTCTTAATATTCTGTAAAAGCTACATAAGATGAAGAACACCAAACCAGGTTCCACTGGGTCATCAGTTAACGCACTAGTTTTCTGGTCATTAGTGGAAGGTCCGATCCCTGCCACAGGTCATTCGATGTCACGTTCAATGGTCTGAGCTGCAATACCCAGCATAGGCAACGCACAAACCTAGGGCAGTGGGATCTCTTGTGTGTTCTTGTTCTGAGGTTGGATTTTCCCAATTGTAAGACCTTGTGAGGTCCAGAGGATTTTTATTTTTATAATGTCCTGATATGCAAAACTAGAGAATTAGGAGAAGATGGACTTTGTATCCGTCGTGTCTGTACCGGTCACTGCTATAGCTGATATACAGGATATACACTCACCGGCCACTTTATTAGGTACACCTGTCCAACTGCTCGTTAACACTTAATTTCTAATCAGCCAATCACATGGCGGCAACTCAGTGCATTTAGGCATGTAGACATGGTCAAGACAATCTCCTGCAGTTCAAACCGAGCATCAGTATGGGGAAGAAAGGTGATTTGAGTGCCTTTGAACGTGGCATGGTTGTTGGTGCCAGAAGGGCTGGTCTGAGTATTTCAGAATCTGCTGATCTACTGGGATTTTCTCTAGGGTTTACAGAGAATGGTCCGAAAAAGAAAAAACATCCAGTGAGCGGCAGTTCTGTGGGCGGAAATGCGTTGTTGATGCCAGAGGTCAGAGGAGAATGGCCAGACTGGTTCGAGCTGATAGAAAGGCAACAGTGACTCAAATAGCCACCCGTTACAACCAAGGTAGCCAGAAGAGCATCTCTGAACGCCGCACAGTACGTCCAACTTTGAGGCTACAGATGGGCTACAGCAGCAGAAGACCACACCGGGGGCCACTCCTTTCAGCTAAGAACAGGAAACTGAGGCTACAATTTGCACAAGCTCATCGAAATTGGACAATTGAAGATTGGAAAAACGTTGCCTGGTCTGATGAGTCTCGATTTCTGCTGCGACATTCGGATGGTAGGGTCAGAATTTGGCGTCAACAACATGAAAGCATGGATCCATCCTGCCTTGTATCGGTAACGGTTCAGGCTGGTGGTGGTGGTGTCATGGTGTGGGGAATATTTTCTTGGCACTCTTTGGGCCCCTTGGTACCAATTGAGCATCGTTGCAACGCCAAAGCCTACCTGAGTATTGTTGCTGACCATGTCCATCCCTTTATGACCACAATGTACCCAACATCTGATGGCTACTTTCAGCAGGATAATGCAATGCCATGTCATAAAGCTGGAATCATCTCAGACTGGTTTCTTGAACATGACAATGAGTTCACTGTACTCCAATGGCCTCCACAGTCACCAGATCTCAATCCAATAGAGGAGCATCTTTGGGATGTGGTGGAACGGGAGATTGGCATCATGGATGTGCAGCCGACAAATCTGCGGCAACTGTGTGATGTCATCATGTCAATATGGACCAAAATCTCTGAGGAATGCTTCCAGCACCTTGTTGTATCTATGCCACGAAGAATTGAGGCAGTTCTGAAGGCAAAAGGGGGTCCAACCCGTTACTAGCATGGTGTACCTAATAAAGTGGCCGGTGAGTGTAGACTGCAATGTACCACATAATCCAGACAGTTCTCATATTTAGGAGATCATACAGAAGCGTGCAGACTACAGCGCCGACAGAGAAGGAGTCTAAATTGGGAAGTGGGTTGTGACAATAGGGGAGTGAATGCCTGAAATCTCAAAACAGACCCCAAAATATATGATGTCATCAGAGCACTCGGTTTCCAATGGCGGAGGTATTAGCGATGTGACTTTCCATTGACTCAAACTGCTCTGTAGTCACATCATGTAGCGAGACTGACACAGTAAACGTCTTCAGAGAAGGTGAAAATTTTTTGGCAATGACAGTATGTAGAGAGAGTAGCAGTTGGTATATAAACCTACTGACTACTTTTGAGTAGTGTACCTCTTGGTGAGAAATTGTTGACAGCTAGACAAGTCTCTAAAACTCACAATATCAAACATATTTTGCCCATTTCACAGACTTTTGGAAAGTACACATAACTGGACTAAGAGAAGCAGGAATATAGCTGAGGAATTGCCAGCCACCTATGTAATGTGAGGGCACACAAGGTAAGACATCTCTGGATGGCCCAGACACATCACTAGAGAGGATTATTTGGTCAGTTGAAAAACAGGAGCAGCTCCCACAGTTTTGTTATCCACCATGTAGACACAGGGGTGCCTCCATTACACCCCCCTCTCACACAGACAGACAGACACAGGTTCCCCAAGAACATCTCCATCAGATTACAACACTTCCTGGTCCTGCCCAGTCACTGAATTTATCACCAATCCTCCATTTATAAGATCAACTGGGACCTCACCAACCTAAGAGTGTGCAGGATGCCATATAGAGCCTGTATATACCTCCATGTCCTGCCGTATCTCATCTTGTATACAGGCTAGACCCTCCACCCACTTGTCCAGTTTCCCCAATACCCTTCCCCTTTGGCTGTAATATTCTCATCACCTCCATAGATCATCATTACATTACACTGAGGAGGACTCGGCAGGACAGCACCTTCTTCTTGGGCAGGTCTATACAAAGATCATCTAATAGAAAACTGCAGTGACAAAACTTCTCCTCAGGAGTCGTCCGATCAATCCAGAATTTACATTTGTGAATACATTTCTGATCGTCACTAGTGATGAGCGAACGCCGTTCGATCGAATTGGTATTCGATCGAATATCAGGCCGTCCAAGGTATTCGATTCCAATCAAATACCATGTGGCAAACGCAGTAAAAATTCGTATCCCCTCCCACCTTCCCTGGCGCTTTTTTTTGCACCAATAACTGCAGGGGAGGTGGGACAGGAACTACAACAACAGAGGCAGTGAAAAAAATTGAAAAAACCCATTGGCTGTCGAAAACATGTGACCTTGGATTTATAAGAATAGTGGCCGCCATCTTCGCTGCAGTCCAGACCAGCAGCCAGGAAACCTCCACATCTGCCTCCACCACTTTGGAGACTTCTCCCTCACCCTCCCCTTTTCCTGCCTCAGCTCCTTCTCCTGCACCATCATGCGCCTCTTTCCAGCAATCCACCATCCCCCAGACGTTTGAGCGCAGGCAAAAATACAGCGCTACCCACCCACATTGACAAGCCTTAAACACGCACATCTCCAAACTCCTGGCCCAGGAGTTGTTGCCGTTTTGGCTTTTTGAAACTCAGGTCTTCCGTGACCTGATGCCAAGTGCGGCACCTCGCTATGCCGTCCCTAGCCGTCACTACTTCTCCTGCCTTGCACCAGAACGTGTCACGCAACATCAGGTGGGCCCTAAGTTTCACGCTTTGCACAAAGGTCCACTTCACCACTAACATGTGGACAAGTACATGTGGACAGGGACGTTACATTTCACTTACAGCACACTGGGTGAATGCACAAGTGGGGGCAGCCAAGTGACGCCAAGTAACACTCTGACACACATGGCTGAATACATGTTGGGGTGCTTTTCAAGTGACAAACACATTGTCAAAATCCTGGAGAGCAACCACCACTGGATTTTTGCAATCCTCGACCCCCGTATAAAATAATATCTCTACTTTTATTCCAGTAGAGGGGAGGGCCAGTCATAATAATGATTGGCACAAGCAACTGGTGCAGAAAATGATGGAGATGTTTCCATCGACTCTCGTTGGCGGCACACAGGAGAGTTCCTCCAACAGGCTAACAACTGCCATCCGGTCCACATCCACCAGGGGCACACTCTCCAAGGTCTGGGACATGTTAATGGCACCCCCTCGCCAAACTACCGCCACTGAGGGGTCTAGTGTCACCAGGAGGGACAAGTATAGGCACATGTCGTGGGAGTACCTGGCCGACCACAGCCCTGTCCTCTCCGATCCCTCTGCGCCCTACACTTATTGGGTCTCCAAGTTGGATTTATGGCTGGAACTTGCGCTGTACGCATTGGAGGTCTTTTCCTGCCCTGCTGCCAGCGTGCTATAGGAAAGGGTCATAGGCGCAGCGGGTGGCATAATTACGGATAAGCGCAGCCGGCTGTCAGCTGAGAGTGCTGACTTTCATCAAAATGAACAGCCACTGGATAGACCCATCATTTTCACGTTCACCGGTGTCAAGCACCCCAACATGAAGTATCATGTGTGTGCTCAACCTCTCCAATTCTTCTTCCTCCTCCTCCTCCACCATCAGCATTGCACAATTCTGCTCCTACTACGATCAATCCACCCTGATTCCCCCCCAACTCTGCTGGTTAGAGGCTCCACTCACTCCAAGGGCCAAAAACACTGCTGGTGCAAGGCTCAACTCACCCAAAGGGCCAACAAATCTCTGCTGGGAGCTCAGCTTAAGGGCCTGTAACTTAATTTGGGCTCACGTTAAGGGCCAGTAAAGTGAATTTTTGAAGCTCTTACCACATCACACACACGAACAATGACAGTTAAGGGTGGGGGCTGTTGGATTTCCCATTGCCTATTCCATCTGTGGTTGTCATGGGCAACATGATTTAAAGGGGCGCTTGTTAAGGTTTCATTAGATTGAAGTTTGGGTTTCTGTGCATCCAATTGGGGGGAAAGAAGGTTTCCAAGTATTTTCCCACTTTCATAGAGGTTTTTTTAAGTGTGGAAAGTGTGTAGTTATTAGACTGTGATGTTGGGGTAAAACTGTGACTTGGGCTTGTTAGATGTCCCCAGACATGCGCCCCCTGCTGTCCCAGTTGCATTGCAGAGGTGTTGGCATCATTTCCTGGGGTGTCATAGTGGACTTGGTGACCTTTCTGAGTCGAATGGTGGGATCCCCTGAAACGAACGGTTTTTCCCCATAGACTATAATGGGGTTTGATATTCATTCGAATAGTCGAATATTGAGCGGCTATTCGAAACTAATATCGAATATTTAACTGTTCGCTCATCTCTAATCATCACCATTAATTTGGTAATAAATCCTCTCAAAGAACCCCACCCCCCCAAATACATTGGTTCCTTCCAGCTCCGAAAAAGTGGTTGATCTATTTCTGATCAGCCATTGGAAGGTTGTATTTAGCCATAATATACAGAGAGAGAGCGCCGAGCAGACGGTATATACAGAGAGAGAGAGGGCGCCGAGCAGACGGTATATACAGAGAAAGAGAGAGAGAGAGAGAGCGCCGAGCAGACGGTATATACAGAGAGAGAGAGAGAGAAAGAGAGAGAGAGCGCGCCGAGCAGACGGTATATACAGAGAAAGAGAGAGAGAGAGCGCCGAGCAGACGGTATATACAGAGAAAGAGAGAGAGCGCCGAGCAGACGGTATATACAGAGAAAGAGAGAGCGCCGAGCAGACGGTATATACAGAGAGAGAGAGAGAGAGAGAGAGAGAGCGCGCCGAGCAGACGGTATATACAGAGAAAGAGAGAGAGAGAGCACCGAGCAGACGGTATATACAGAGAAAGAGAGAGAGCGCGCCGAGCAGACGGTATATACAGAGAGAGAGAGAGAGCGCGCCGAGCAGACGGTATATACAGAGAGAGAGAGAGAGCGCGCCGAGCAGACGGTATATACAGAGAAAGAAAAGAGAGAGAGAGCGCGCCGAGCAGACGGTATATACAGAGAAAGAGAGAGAGCCGAGCAGACGGTATATACAGCGAAAGAGAGAGAGAGAGAGAGCGCGCCGAGCAGACGGTATATACAGAGAGAGAGAGAGAGCGCGCCGAGCAGACGGTATATACAGAGAGAGAGAGAGAGCGCGCCGAGCAGACGGTATATACAGAGAGAGAGAGAGAGAGAGCGCGCCGAGCAGACGGTATATACAGAGAGAGAGAGAGAGAGAGCGCGCCGAGCAGACGGTATATACAGAGAAAGAAAGAGAGAGAGAGAGCGCGCCGAGCAGACGGTATATACAGAGAAAGAGAGAGAGAGAGCGCCGAGCAGACGGTATATACAGAGAAAGAGAGAGAGAGCGCCGAGCAGACGGTATATACAGAGAAAGAGAGAGCGCCGAGCAGACGGTATATACAGAGAGAGAGAGAGAGAGAGAGAGAGAGAGAGCGCGCCGAGCAGACGGTATATACAGAGAAAGAGAGAGAGAGAGCGCCGAGCAGACGGTATATACAGAGAAAGAGAGAGAGCGCGCCGAGCAGACGGTATATACAGAGAGAGAGAGAGAGCGCGCCGAGCAGACGGTATATACAGAGAGAGAGAGAGAGAGCGCGCCGAGCAGACGGTATATACAGAGAAAGAAAAAGAGAGAGAGAGCGCGCCGAGCAGACGGTATATACAGAGAAAGAGAGAGAGCCGAGCAGACGGTATATACAGCGAAAGAGAGAGAGCGCGCCGAGCAGACGGTATATACAGAGAGAGAGAGAGAGCGCGCCGAGCAGACGGTATATACAGAGAGAGAGAGAGAGCGCGCCGAGCAGACGGTATATACAGAGAGAGAGAGAGAGCGCGCCGAGCAGACGGTATATACAGAGAGAGAGAGAGAGAGCGCGCCGAGCAGACGGTATATACAGAGAAAGAAAGAGAGAGAGAGAGCGCGCCGAGCAGACGGTATATACAGAGAAAGAGCGCGCCGAGCAGACGGTATATACAGAGAAAGAGAGAGAGCGCGCCGAGCAGACGGTATATACAGAGAGAGAGAGAGAGAGCGCGCCGAGCAGACGGTATATACAGAGAGAGAGAGAGAGCGCGCCGAGCAGACGGTATATACAGAGAGAGAGAGAGAGAGCGCGCCGAGCAGACGGTATATACAGAGAAAGAAAGAGAGAGAGAGAGCGCGCCGAGCAGACGGTATATACAGAGAAAGAGAGAGCCGAGCAGACGGTATATACAGCGAAAGAGAGAGAGAGAGAGCGCCGAGCAGACGGTATATACAGAGAAAGAGAGAGAGCGCGCCGAGCAGACGGTATATACAGAGAGAGAGAGAGAGCGCGCCGAGCAGACGGTATATACAGAGAGAGAGAGCGCGCCGAGCAGACGGTATATACAAAGAGAGAGAGAGAGCGCGCCGAGCAGACGGTATATACAGAGAGAGAGAGAGAGAGAGCGCGCCGAGCAGACGGTATATACAGAGAGAGAGAGAGAGAGCGCGCCGAGCAGACGGTATATACAGAGAGAGAGAGAGAGAGCGCGCCGAGCAGACGGTATATACAGAGAGAGAGAGAGAGAGCGCGCCGAGCAGACGGTATATACAGAGAGAGAGAGCGCGCCGAGCAGACGGTATATACAGAGAGAGAGAGAGAGAGAGAGAGAGAGCGCGCCGAGCAGACGGTATATAGAGAGAGAGAGAGCGCGCCGAGCAGACGGTATATACAGAGAGAGAGAGAGAGAGAGCGCGCCGAGCAGACGGTATATACAGAGAGAGAGAGAGAGAGAGCGCGCCGAGCAGACGGTATATACAGAGAGAGAGAGAGAGAGAGCGCGCCGAGCAGACGGTATATACAGAGAGAGAGAGAGAGAGAGCGCGCCGAGCAGACGGTATATACAGAGAGAGAGAGAGAGAGAGAGCGCCGAGCAGACGGTATATACAGAGAGAGAGAGAGAGAGAGAGCGCGCCGAGCAGACGGTATATACAGAGAGAGAGAGAGAGAGAGAGCGCGCCGAGCAGACGGTATATACAGAGAGAGAGAGAGAGAGAGCGCGCCGAGCAGACGGTATATACAGAGAGAGAGAGAGAGAGAGAGCGCGCCGAGCAGACGGTATATACAGAGAGAGAGAGAGAGAGAGAGCGCGCCGAGCAGACGGTATATACAGAGAGAGAGAGAGAGAGAGAGAGCGCGCCGAGCAGACGGTATATACAGAGAGAGAGAGAGAGAGAGAGAGAGCGCGCCGAGCAGACGGTATATACAGAGAGAGAGAGAGAGAGAGAGAGAGAGAGAGCGCGCCGAGCAGACGGTATATACAGAGAGAGAGAGAGAGAGAGAGAGAGAGAGAGAGAGCGCGCCGAGCAGACGGTATATACAGAGAGAGAGAGAGAGAGAGAGAGAGAGAGCGCGCCGAGCAGACGGTATATACAGAGAGAGAGAGAGAGAGAGAGAGAGAGCGCGCCGAGCAGACGGTATATACAGAGAGAGAGAGAGAGAGAGAGAGAGAGCGCGCCGAGCAGACGGTATATACAGAGAGAGAGAGAGAGAGAGAGAGAGAGAGAGAGAGCGCCGAGCAGACGGTATATACAGAGAGAGAGAGAGAGAGAGAGAGAGAGAGAGAGCGCGCCGAGCAGACGGTATATACAGAGAGAGAGAGAGAGAGAGAGAGAGAGAGAGAGAGAGAGAGAGAGCGCGCCGAGCAGACGGTATATACAGAGAGAGAGAGAGAGAGAGAGAGAGAGCGCGCCGAGCAGACGGTATATACAGAGAGAGAGAGAGAGAGCGCGCCGAGCAGACGGTATATACAGAGAGAGAGAGAGAGAGCGCGCCGAGCAGACGGTATATACAGAGAGAGAGAGAGAGAGCGCGCCGAGCAGACGGTATATACAGAGAGAGAGAGAGAGAGAGCGCGCCGAGCAGACGGTATATACAGAGAGAGAGAGAGAGAGCGCGCCGAGCAGACGGTATATACAGAGAGAGAGAGAGAGAGAGAGCGCGCCGAGCAGACGGTATATACAGAGAGAGAGAGAGAGCGCGCCGAGCAGACGGTATATACAGAGAGAGAGAGAGCGCGCCGAGCAGACGGTATATACAGAGAGAGAGAGAGAGAGAGCGCGCCGAGCAGACGGTATATACAGAGAGAGAGAGAGAGAGAGAGAGAGAGAGAGCGCGCCGAGCAGACGGTATATACAGAGAGAGAGAGAGAGAGAGCGCGCCGAGCAGACGGTATATACAGAGAGAGAGAGAGAGAGAGAGAGAGCGCGCCGAGCAGACGGTATATACAGAGAGAGAGAGAGAGAGCGCGCCGAGCAGACGGTATATACAGAGAGAGAGAGAGCGCGCCGAGCAGACGGTATATACAGAGAGAGAGAGAGCGCGCCGAGCAGACGGTATATACAGAGAGAGAGAGAGAGCGCGCCGAGCAGACGGTATATACAGAGAGAGAGAGAGAGAGCGCGCCGAGCAGACGGTATATACAGAGAGAGAGAGAGAGAGCGCGCCGAGCAGACGGTATATACAGAGAGAGAGAGAGAGAGCGCGCCGAGCAGACGGTATATACAGAGAGAGAGAGAGAGAGCGCGCCGAGCAGACGGTATATACAGAGAGAGAGAGAGAGAGAGCGCGCCGAGCAGACGGTATATACAGAGAGAGAGAGAGAGAGAGAGAGAGCGCGCCGAGCAGACGGTATATACAGAGAGAGAGAGAGAGAGAGCGCGCGCCGAGCAGACGGTATATACAGAGAGAGAGAGAGAGAGAGAGAGCGCGCCGATCAGACGGTATATACAGAGAGAGAGAGAGAGAGAGCGCGCCGAGCAGACGGTATATACAGAGAGAGAGAGAGAGAGAGAGAGCGCGCCGAGCAGACGGTATATACAGAGAGAGAGAGAGAGCGCGCCGAGCAGACGGTATATACAGAGCGAGAGAGCGCGCCGAGCAGACGGTATATACAGAGAGAGAGAGCGCGCCGAGCAGACGGTATATACAGAGAGAGAGAGCGCGCCGAGCAGACGGTATATACAGAGAGAGAGAGAGAGCGCGCCGAGCAGACGGTATATACAGAGAGAGAGCGCGCCGAGCAGACGGTATATACAGAGAGAGAGAGAGCGCGCCGAGCAGACGGTATATACAGAGAGAGAGAGAGAGCGCGCCGAGCAGACGGTATATACAGAGAGAGAGAGCGCGCCGAGCAGACGGTATATACAGAGAAAGAGAGAGAGCGCGCCGAGCAGACGGTATATACAGAGAAAGAGAGAGAGCGCCGAGCAGACGGTATATACAGAGAAAGAGAGAGAGAGCGCCGAGCAGACGGTATATACAGAGAGAGAGAGAGAGCGCGCCGAGCAGACGGTATATACAGAGAGAGAGAGAGCGCGCCGAGCAGACGGTATATACAGAGAGAGAGAGAGAGAGAGAGAGAGAGAGAGAGAGAGAGCGCGCCGAGCAGACGGTATATACAGAGAAAGAGAGAGAGAGAGAGCGCGCCGAGCAGACGGTATATACAGAGAATGAGAGAGAGCGCGCCGAGCAGACGGTATATACAGAGAGAGAGAGAGAGCGCGCCGAGCAGACGGTATATACAGAGAGAGAGAGAGAGCGCGCCGAGCAGACGGTATATACAGAGAGAGAGAGAGAGCGCGCCGAGCAGACGGTATATACAGAGAGAGAGAGAGAGAGAGCGCGCCGAGCAGACGGTATATACAGAGAGAGAGAGAGAGAGAGCGCGCCGAGCAGACGGTATATACAGAGAGAGAGAGAGAGAGCGCGCCGAGCAGACGGTATATACAGAGAGAGAGAGAGCGCGCCGAGCAGACGGTATATACAGAGAGAGAGAGAGCGCGCCGAGCAGACGGTATATACAGAGAGAGAGAGAGCGCGCCGAGCAGACGGTATATACAGAGAAAGAGAGAGAGAGCGCGCCGAGCAGACGGTATATACAGAGAAAGAGAGAGAGAGCGCCGAGCAGACGGTATATACAGAGAGAGAGAGAGCGCGCCGAGCAGACGGTATAGAGAGAGAGAGAGAGAGAGAGAGAGAGAGAGAGCGCCGAGCAGACGGTATATACAGAGAAAGAGAGAGAGAGAGAGAGCGCGCCGAGCAGACGGTATATACAGAGAATGAGAGAGAGCGCGCCGAGCAGACGGTATATACAGAGAGAGAGAGAGCGCGCCGAGCAGACGGTATATACAGAGAGAGAGAGAGCGCGCCGAGCAGACGGTATATACAGAGAGAGAGAGAGCGCGCCGAGCAGACGGTATATACAGAGAGAGAGAGAGCGCGCCGAGCAGACGGTATATACAGAGAGAGAGAGAGAGCGCCGAGCAGACGGTATATACAGAGAAAGAGAGAGCGCCGAGCAGACGGTATATACAGAGAGAAAGAGAGAGCGCCGAGCAGACGGTATATACAGAGAGAGAGAGAGAGCGCGTCGAGCAGACGGTATATACAGAGAGAGAGAGAGAGCGCGCCGAGCAGACGGTATATACAGAGAGAGAGAGCGCGCCGAGCAGACGGTATATACAGAGAGAGAGCGCGCCGAGCAGACGGTATATACAGAGAGAGAGAGAGCGCGCCGAGCAGACGGTATATACAGAGAGAGAGAGAGCGCGCCGAGCAGACGGTATATACAGAGAGAGAGAGAGCGCGCCGAGCAGACGGTATATACAGAGAAAGAGAGAGAGAGAGAGAGAGCGCGCCGAGCAGACGGTATATACAGAGAAAGAGAGAGAGAGCGCGCCGAGCAGACGGTATATACAGAGAAAGAGAGAGAGAGCGCGCCGAGCAGACGGTATATACAGAGAAAGAGAGAGAGAGAGCGCGCCGAGCAGACGGTATATACAGAGAGAGAGAGAGAGAGCGCGCCGAGCAGACGGTATATACAGAGAAAGAGAGAGAGAGAGCGCGCCGAGCAGACGGTATATACAGAGAAAGAGAGAGAGAGAGCGCGCCGAGCAGACGGTATATACAGAGAAAGAGAGAGAGAGAGCGCGCCGAGCAGACGGTATATACAGAGAGAGAGAGAGCGCGCCGAGCAGACGGTATATACAGAGAGAGAGAGAGCGCGCCGAGCAGACGGTATATACAGAGAGAGAGAGAGAGCGCGCCGAGCAGACGGTATATACAGAGAGAGAGAGAGAGCGCGCCGAGCAGACGGTATATACAGAGAGAGAGAGAGAGCGCGCCGAGCAGACGGTATATACAGAGAGAGAGAGAGAGAGAGAGAGAGAGAGAGAGAGAGCGCGCCGAGCAGACGGTATATACAGAGAGAGAGCGCCCCGAGCAGACGGTATATACAGAGAGAGAGAGAGCGCCCCGAGCAGACGGTATATACAGAGAAAGAGAGAGCGCCGAGTATACGCAGAGGAGAGAGAGCCCCGAGCGGTGGGTATACGCAGAGGAGAGAGAGCCCCGAGCGGTGGGTATACGCAGAGGAGAGAGAGCCCCGAGCGGTGGGTATACGCAGAGGAGAGAGAGCCCCGAGCGGTGGGTATACGCAGAGGAGAGAGAGCCCCGAGCGGTGGGTATACGCAGAGGAGAGAGAGCCCCGAGCGGTGGGTATACGCAGAGGAGAGAGAGCCCCGAGCGGTGGGTATACGCAGAGGAGAGAGAGCCCCGAGCGGTCGCTATATACAGATGTACATTTTTTTGCACCATTTTGTATAACTCTATAGTAAAATGTTACCCCAGATAGGCCACGCCCACTATCCCCAACAATACAGTAAAGTGAGGAATCTGCTGTAAAATCCTTCAGAATAGACACAAACACCTGATCCATTTTACACACAGAGGAGGAAACTTCCAAGAAGGGGCAGAATTAGAAGGAGAAGGTACAAGAGGCCGATAAATGCCCCAGTGACTGGAGCAGCATTGCTGGGGTCTCTACAGTTACCATGCTGGGAGTTGTAGTCCTGCAGGAGCAGTAAGATGGAAGTGTTCCTGCGGCTCTGTACAACCGCCATCATCTCCTGACAGCCTGCGGCTGGGGGTTGTAGTCTCTGACTAGCCGGCTACTGTAATGTGTACAGGGCACAGGTCTATCCAGTAGTGAGGTGAATGCACTGACCTGCAGGTTAATAGCGCCCCCCCACTGACACCGCTCACACAGCCACAGAGTCAGAGCAGGAGGAAGAACCCAACTTCAAGGAGGAGGAACCGGTCATGTGACAGCAGGAAGGGGCGGAGCTAGCTAGTGACTGACAACTGAGCTGTGGGTGCCGGTGTCAGGTAGTGACTGGGCGAGGAGACCTGGGAGACGCCATCATTCTCTGTATTATAAAGGCCACTGACTCTCCTCTATAGACATCCAAATGCCTAAACGATCTGGTACACAGGTGCATGGGGTGTCAGGGAAGATTCACCAGGCCGTGGTTGGAGCCACAGGAGGGCCCTGTCTCCGGCCACAGTTACATTGGGGCAAAGAAATAAAGAGGTCTTCCAGAGCAACCAATCACAGCGCAGCTTTCAATACGTATTCTGCTCTTGAGAAATGAAAGCCGGGCTGTGATTGGTTGCTATGGGCAACTGAGACTCTTTAGTAAATCTGCTCCAATTTCTCCATACTTAAACAACAAATCCCATTCATAATTTTAGACATATTTATGACTCTATAAGCGAACCTCTCAACTTTCAAAGGTCAGAAAGAGGGACAAAATATGCGACTCTGCAAATTTAGCTCCACCCACTTCTAAATGGACTCCTCCCATTTCGATCCATTTCTCTTTATGCTCCCCACACAATAACCCTAATATTGTATGCCCCACATTATAATGTTCTCCTAAAATTGACTCCCCAGTATAAAGTCTCTCTCCTGATGCCCCCACGGTTTAATGTCCCCCTCCAGCTGCCCTCAGTTTAAATTGGGGGCACCTAGAGGGGGAAATTAAACTATGGGGTTAGCTGGTGGGGGACATTAAACTAGGGGGCAACTAAAGATTAAACTAAACATTAATGCCCCCCTCCAGCTGGCCCAGTTTAAAGTCCTCCTCGAGTTGTCCCCACGGTTTAATGTCCCCCACCAGCTAACCCCACAGTTTATTGTCCTCCTCCAGGTACCCTCATTTTAATGTTCTCTTCTAGCTTCCCCCTGTATTTAATGTCCCCCTCCAGTTGCCCCCAGTTTAAGGACTCCTGCACTCCTTCAGATGCCAGCAGCACCCCAAAGACCCTGCCCTCCATCAGATGCCAGCAGAAACCAAAAGATCCTGTCTCCCTCAATGCCAGCAGCACCCCAGGGACTCCTGTCCCACCCTAAACATCAATCTAATCCCCCAGACCCTGCAGGAAAGTCCCATGTAAAACATCACTCTCTTTTCAGCCCCTCAACATGCAGTCCCATACAAATACATCACTCCCCCCTCAGCCTCTTCTTGCGCCTACACCAGAAACATTTGGGCCTGTGGCTCTCCCCTGTGCATGGCCTGCTGCTTCTCTGTCTGACATGCTGTTAATGAATACAGGAAATTTATACAGGGGAGGAAGGCCTGTAATTTTAATTGTTGGAACAGAACGGTGAATATGCCCCTTGTCTGTTTCCCCACAAATAAACACTTTTGAATAAGCGCTAGAATAGACGCTAACTGCTTAGTGGCTAAGAATTCTTGATTTTTGCCACGACTGTATTGAGAAATGGCCTGCTATTTTATAACTGGAACACAATGGCTAAAGAGCCCCTAATTTCTTTCCCCCCTATTGAACACCTTTAAAAAGGCATGATGGATGAGCTGAGTGCAGGAATTAGATAGTCCACTGTTTTTGGCTGTAACAGGCTTGTTGTGTTCCACCTTGTACACACAGATGAGTAATGAGCAGCAGTATAATGGCAGTGACCGCTGCAATTTGTGTATTACGCTTCTTTCTGTTAATGACACTGCAACCACCCCAAATTCTTCTTTGATTTCCTCCCTATACTTCCCTGCACTAGCAATCCTCTTTCCCTGAACTTCCATCTGTTTTCTATCTTTGCCCCGAGCTCCTGCTGATGTTTGTCCCTGCAGTAAGAGCGATGTGAAATGACTGTGCCCAAAATGGCTGCTGGTTTTTATAGGTCTGTGACATCACCGGGGTGGCTGGCTGCTGATTGGCTGCACGCTTGTCATTATGGGTGATCCTGTGTTCCCAGAGTTCCCAGCCCCTTGTCCTAATATGTGCAGTGGACATGATTCAATGCATTGAAATGTGGAGAAATCCGGATTCTAGGCCAATCGAAGATTTCCTTAAATTCGGATCGAATTACACTTCGGAAGAATCGCTTCACTCATCCCTATTTATAAACTTGGTATATTGTGTATGACACTGTCAGGGCTCCTAAGACTATATATATCTATAATACATAGTATACGACACTGTCAGGGCTCCTAGGACTGTATATATCTATAATACATAGTGTATGACACTGTCAGGGCTCCTAGGACTATATATCTATAATACATAGTGTATGACACTGTCAGGACTCCTAGGACTATATATATCTATAATACATAGTATACGACACTGTCAGGGCTCCTAGGACTATATATCTATAATACATAGTGTATGACGCTGTCAGGACTCCTAGGACTATATATCTATAATACATAGTGTATGACACTGTCAGGGCTCCTAGGACTATATATATCTATAATACATAGTGTATGACACTGTCAGGGCTCCTAGGACTATATATAGCTATAATACATAGTGTATGACACTGTCAGGGCTCCTAGGACTATATATATCTATAATACATAGTGTATGACACTGTCAGGGCTCCTAGCACTATATATATCTATAATACATAGTGTATGACAATGTCAGGGCTCCTAGGACTATATATATCTATAATACATAGTGTATGACAATGTCAGGGCTCCTAGGACTATATATATCTATAATACATAGTGTATGACAATGTCAGGGCTCCTAGCACTATATATATCTATAATACATAGTGTATGACACTGTCAGGGCTCCTAGGACTATATATATGTATAATACATAGTGTATGACACTGTCAGGACTCCTAGGACTATATATATCTATAATACATAGTGTATGACATGGGTAGGGAGTAAGATGGTTTTTACACCTCCTCTGGGCCTACACTTATTATATTCTGTGTGGCGTCAGAAGAGATTCCAGATCATAACAAACTGGATAGAAAGGTTCCTCAGTGCCCCAAGTGTATTCTACACTATTATCTATAAAACATAGTGTAGAATAGGAACCCAAGCTTATTCTACACTACGTTTCAAGCCAATTTAATGCGTGGTTCGTACTGAAGTTGTTTGACCCAAAACTAATCAGTAACCCAATTCACTAAAACAAACCTTGAGAGGTTCCCCGTCTGTACCCACCAGCTTCAGCCTGAATAAAGCCGATAATTTACTTGTTAAATAAAACAAGCACAGGAACGTAACCGATGATCGGCCCTTCCACACAAACACTAGCACTTTCAGCTGACACACAAAGTTTCCAGCATGGCTGATCTGTTTTCGCTGCTCTGTCATTGTTCATGCTGTGAACAATTGTTTGGCAGCAGGTAAGGATAAATTTGCTTGAAGACCGTCTAATGTGTATTATGGCTTAATAGGACTTTCCCTTACTCCTCTCTGTCGTGATGGGAAGTAGGAAGATGGAGAGCCCAGATATCGCCATCCCAAGAGAACCAGCCGACCCCTGGGGACACATTTCACTTTCATACACAAGTGATCTCAAAAGTGACCCAAATTATGAAGATTAAAACTTTATTGTCACAAATAAAAGGATTCATATACAGAGTAAAAGGTACAATACAACTGTGTGAGCCTCTCTCAGCAAAAACAGAAGGAGCCTGCATCAAGGGGGGGCAAATATTTTCTATCATAATGGTAGATGAGAATTTCACAAGCCAGCGAGACCATTATTAGGAGCCAAAATTAGAATGGTGGAGAGTGGGCCCAGTAAGTCCTGAGGTGTCCACTCCACGGTGGCAGCTTCTAACTCTGGAAATACAACTCCATGTTCGGCTGAAGGTTTTATTTTCGGGGATAGCTAACTCCAATTTCTGAACCCTCCAAAAAAAATTTGGAAAATTCACAATGTACAACATTAAAGAGGAAAATGAACTTCTACTATACTACAAATATCCGCATCAAGTCAAGGTTCCTCAGATTTCTTAGAACATCTCAGACACCCTTGGACCTTCTATTACAAGAGGACTACATAGATTAATTAAAGGGGTTGCCCAGGAATTTTTATTAGTATAGGCAATAAATATCTGATCTTGGGGAACCAACAGGCGCCCTTTGCACAGATCGACTGTTCGGGGCCACTTCCAATGCCCGGACCATTCACTAAACAGACCTAGAAATCGTTGGTTCCATGCCTTGTGGAGTGGCTGGGGACTAAAGGTCCCGTACAGTCAATTTATGCAAGAGCCCCTGGGTGGTCACATATTTATGACCTATTCTAAGGTTAGTCCATAAAATCCTCATTCACCCACTTGAATACAACTGCTTGAGAGGGAGGTCAGTGAGATCTAAGAAACTCAAGGTCTAAAAAATGTTTCCACTTTTTGAATATAAAATGTCTTCTCTCCTGGGCGAAGTCTATAATGTTCTTTAAGACAGCACTTCTTTTTAAGAGATCTCTCACATTCTTTGCATGCATATGGCCTCTCCTCTGTGTTCTGTCCCACAAACTGAACATTAGTGTGGTCCTTCACTTCCATGAGTCTTCATATGACTCTCAAGACGATCTCTCCTAGTAAAACCTCTCTGACATATAGGACATGCATATGGCTTCTCTCCTGTATGAGTCTTCAGATGCTCATCAAGGCCGCACTTCCTAACAAAAGACTTCCCACATACTGTACATGTAAATGGCTTTTCACCACTGTGAATCTTCAAGTGTCTGATAAGACTAGCTTTACATTTTAAATGTTTTCCGCATTCAGGACACGGAAAAGTTTCCTCCGCACTGGCGCTAGTACTTTCTATGGCAATCTGGGACTGAGATCCATGAGGGCTGCTCATAAAGTCCGCACCTGAAATAGAAAGAAATAAAATATTTTTTAAAAAACATTTAAAATTCATACCACAAATAAGACATGTGCAACAATATGCTCAATAGGTGATTGTGACCGTGGTCAGTGTGAATCTTAGTGTGCGGATCAGAATTGGACCAGAAGGGAAGACAATCCAACTACTACAGACTTCTCTATTGTCTCACAGAAATGCTCCTCGCTAGAATCTCTGTTGTTCTTTTCATACTTTTAAAAACCACTTTTCCACCCGAAACCAGCTGTGTCAGTAAGAAAATCCTCATCTCTCCATCTATTCTACTCCACCATCTGACCCTCTCTGCACAGCTACTCACAAACCTGCAGACTTTCCACCCCAGACTCACAACCTTCCCGCACCCTCTCCTACCTACACCTGCTGTCCCTCTCTCGGCTACTCCTTACCTCTGGTGACATATCTCCCAATCCTGGACTATCCCAGCAAATCCCTACTATCGGCTCTTTCCACACAACCGGCATCAGCACATGGAAAAACCTAAATCTTAAACCTATCTTACTCGCTCCTGCCCCTCCCCCTGTCCTCTCCGGTGCACTATGGAATGCTTGTGACCAGTGGTGTAACTACCGTGGTAGCAGCTGCCACAGGGCCCGGGACATTAAGGGGCCCGGCGACAGCCGCTACCGCTGCGTATTTGTTTGTTTTTAATAGGCCGTTACCGGCTGGAGTTACTCCAGCCAGTAACGGGCCCTATATACTTACCAATCCTGGCAGGGGCTGGGATTGGTAAGTGACGGCACGGGCCCCACAAGCACTATTATACTTGGGGGGGTCTTTTCGGACCCCCGAGTATAACGATTGGAGGCCCGGGAGAGGTAAGATAACATTAAAAAACTGTGTTACTTACCTCTCCGGCAGGCTCCGGCCTACTTGCATGACGTCATTTGACCCGAGACGCAGGGCCCCGGTCACATGACGTCCCGGAAGATGGCAGACAGCAACGGAGAATGCAGGGGAGTCGGGAGATAGGCAAGTAACAGTAGTTTGTTGTTTGTATCCCTCTGGGTCTCCGATTATTATACTCTGGGGTCTGAAAAGATCCCAGAGTATAATAATTGTTCATGGGGGTCCACAATGGGACAGAAAACGGTGTGCAGGGGCCACTATGGGACATAATACTGTGTGCAGGGGCCACTATGGGGCATAATACTGTGTGCAGGGGCCACTATGGGACATAATACTGTGTGCAGGGGCCACTATGGGACATAATACTGTGTGCAGGGGCCACTATGGGGCATAATACTGTGTGCAGGGGCCACTATGGGACATAATACTGTGTGCAGGGGCCACTATGGGACATAATACTGTGTACTGGCACCACTATGGGGCATAATACTGTGTGCAGGGGCCAATATGGGGTGTTATAGTGTGAGCAGAAATACGTGTGGGGGGAGGGGGAGGGGGGGCGGCAGTAGGGGTCAGTTGGTTGAGGTCTTCAGCGTCGGTCGGGAGGAGGGGCGCCCCATGTCAAAAGTTCGCCACGGGGCCCTGCCATTCCTAGTTACGCCACTGCTTGTGACACATGCAATCAACTTGACTGTCCATACCTCTTCATTTCTAATGAATTTACATTTCTCGCCATCACAGACTCTCCCTAAACAACATGTCCCCTGCTGCTCTCTCCTATGGAGATCTGCACACTCCCCGCCCCAACAATAAACCTGGTGGAGGTGTACGCATCCTCCTGTCTGCCAATTGCTCCTACGCTGCAATTCAACCGCTACCTGCTCTCACTCTCCCCTCCTTAGAAGTGCACTCTGTTCGCATTTACTCGCCCTCCAACTGGCCGTCATATCGATCACCAGGACCTACCGCCGCCTTCATCGACCACTTTACCATTTCACCCACTTCCTACCCACAGACACCCCCACCATCATGGGAGACTTCAACATCCCCATTAACACAAACCACCCCCACTGCTTCCAGTCTCCTGTCCCTCACCGCCTCTTTTGGTCTCTCTCATTGGTCCTCCTCTGCCACCCACATAAAGGGGCACATGTTAGACCTCAAATTGACCCGCCTCTGCTCTCAGTGCAGCCTCTCTAACTCTCCGTCCACACCCTGATGACATTCCCTGCCCTCTGCGCTGTAATAGATCTCGGCTAACGACTTTGCTTCTTATTTTAAAAGTTAAATTCGAAGCCATCAGAGATAGGAAATCTCTTTGATTGATAGAGCCTGAAGTTCTCCAATTCTGCAGATGGAGGGGATAGCCAACAGAGATCTTTTCTTCAGAATATGATGTCTTAATGGAATTTCATTGATTGGTTTATACAGATCATGAGTGAGAGATGAAAGAACCCACAAAGCCGATAAATTAGTTCAGCCACAAATTTGGCTCCTAAGTAACAATAATCTTGTCACACAAGTCAAAACAGACTAATTTTACTATATAAACTATTGCCTTTTGCAATATAACCACCAATCAAGAGCAAGCTCCTCTCCCATAAAAACAGTATCCACTGCTTACCATCTGTGACATACAGTAGCTTCGGCTGGGTTTGCCATAGAGGGCTAGAAATTGTATAGCTAAGTTTCTAGGAACCCCGAGAGTATTCTACACTATGTAGTAATCCACTTTAAGCTCTGGTACGTACCAAACATATTCCACACAAAACAAATCTTTGAACCGAACCCAAAAGGAATCTTGACATCCCCCCCCCACACACACACACAGCCCCCAAAAGGTTAATTGAAACATTACCTGCACCCCAAAAAAGTGCCACCTAGAAATACAACTTGTAATGCAAAATATAAGCCCTCATACAGCCGCCTCATATGGTGATGGAAAATATGAAAAAAGTTGCCGATCCTTAATGCCCAAACTACCACTAACAGTGATGCAATCTCCAGTCAGCTCATACACATGGTATAAAAAGATACCCTATAACTTTACATGGTCTGCCTGCACTTCATGGGAAGAAGAAAACACAAGATTTATAAAAAGCTCTTACGAGTCTCTGACACGGACGGTCCACTCTCATCACGCTCCTGAAAAGATCCAAAATAATAATGATTGATGAAGATGAAGGTGAAACACAGAAGGAATACAAAAAGTAGAAGGATCTGAAGCAGCGATCAGTCAGGATTAACATTCACCCAAATACTTTACACCTCAACATAAATGTTCCTGTTATTTTGTGGCAGGAAATGATCGGAGTTAGGGTTGAGACGATCTTGAGATTTCAGGGTCATTTTTAAAATCCAATTTCCAATCCCAATTCCAAAGCAAGTCAATGGGATTTTTTTTTAATGATCAAAGATCGGATTTTAAAAACGATCCTATTCACTACACAGCGTGGAGTCCAAAAATTGAACGCTTTAATTTTTGGACTCCATGCTGTGTAGTGATTTAAAAAAAAAAAAAAAAAAAAAAAAAATCCCCTGGCTACTTATTCTCCCTGGTGTCCGCTTACCTGCACAGATCCGCTGCTGCGCCACGTTCTTCTCGCTCCTCTTCTCTCTCTTTCACATGCCTGCAGAGCGCCGTGCTTGCCCCTGCCTCCCTAGGCTAGTGTTAGAGATGCTGGGAGTAGGCTTGTTGTGCCTTAGGAGAGTGTGGGCGGGGAGATGTAAGTGCATCACACACGTCTACCCTCCCTAGGGAGGCGGGGGCGCATACGGCACTCTGAAGGCATGTGAATGAGAGAGAAGAGGAGCGAGAAGAACGTGGAGCGGCAGCGGATCTGTGCAGGTAAGTTGAGCATTCGGGATAGGAATTTTGTTCCCGATTTTTTTTGGCGGGATCAAAACCCGATCTTTTCCGATCCCGATCGCTGAACCCTAATCAGAGTCTATTTTGGAGTGGACAACTCAGATCATGGACACCAGTTGTTTAATGTCATCACTACTTTACAGGACCATTTACTGACAACTCTGGGTCATTGACTCTTCCAGTACATGATAGTAATGTGTTAGCCTTAACAGCAGCTGACTGGCATTGTGCTGTTATTCAGTCCATGATTTCCATCTACATTGCAGAACTAGACATTTATCTACACTGAAGATCAACGACCAAGTCAATGTCCAAACAGGTGGAAGTTCACCACAATCTATTATGGAACCAGAAACCATTTGTAGCCACGACCGAGCACAGCCAACAATATCATCCAATAGAGCGGACACTCCACTGCTGCTGAGACGTGTAGTAGAAAGCTTCATGGCATCAATCTATAGAGGATTTACAGACATCTCAGCTTCAGCTACCTGAGGATCCAGTGGGACATTCAGCTCTGGATCTTCTGGACAATACTGGGAATATAGAGGACTGGGACATCTCTCTGGTGGATTTCTCTGACCGGATCCATCTATAGGAAATATACACAGTGACTGAATACATTGTCTATATGTGATGAGCAGATGATGGGGGAAGTCTAGGTGACCCTCATACCTGGTCTATCATCAGGAAGGTCTCCTCTTACCTAGTGATGAGAGGAGCTTTGGAACCTCAGTCATGACCTCCTGGCACAGATTGTTCAGCTCTGGATCCTCTAGAGAATCCTGGGAAAACAGAGTGCGACCTCTTTCTGATGGATTGCTTGAGCTGGATCCAGCTATAGGAAATATACACAGTGACTGAATACATTGTCTATATGTGATGAGCAGATGATGGGGGAGTCTAGGTGACCCTCATACCTGGTCTCTCTATTATTAGGAAGATCTCCTCTTACCAGATGATGACAGCAGCTCTTGATCCTCCTTCAAGACGCCCTTGTATGGATCTTGACTATCTTCCAAATATTCCAACTCTTCCATTGCGACCATCTTGACAGTGACATCCTGACTCCTTGAACGAACCTGACAACACAATGATACAGACATCCCCAGAGCCCTCCCTTGGTTTTCTTGTATAATGTCCCACCATTCCCAGCAGTGCTCACCTCTCCCTTCAGCAGATTAATAATCTTGTTGGTAAATTTTAGAATCTTCCGCTCATGTCTCAGTGAATGAGGTGGAGGCTCGGTGATGGGGCTCGGGGTTCTGCTCCATTCTCCTGACACACAGGGTGTCACACACTCACCAGATGACTTCTTCACTACTGTGCAATCCTGTGTATGGTGAGACACTACAGGTCACTACAGAGAGTCTAAGAATCCTTCACCTGTCCAGTCATTTCCTTGGTTTATTCCTAGAGATAAGAGTGATGTCATGTGAGACTCTCACCTCTCCAGTGATCAAGGAGATGATCTCCAGGTTGAGCTCGAATACCCTTCTAGCTATGTAGCTTCTGTCCTCTTCCATCTCTGCTGGGTCGTTGATAGAGAAGGCCATTGTCTTGGAAAGAAAAGTTTAGCTTTGAGTCCAGAACCTTAGGAGAAACAAGGACGATAGAGTGTGAAATTCCATCTGGAAGAACATCTTACATGTATCACGAAGTCTCATTAATTCAGTATTATAAAAGGACTCCTAGTATACAATGGAGGTGCCTTACGATATATACAGTCATGAGAAAAAGCCACCTCTGATTTGTGTATCACAATCAGATTTAAAACACACAACAGCTGGTCCTTAGAAGGTCTTAATATTCTGTAAAAGCTACATAAGATGAAGAACACCAAACCAGGTTCCACTGGGTCATCATGTATCGTCATGTGTAAAAAAAAAAAAAAAAAAAAAAAAACCCTAAAAAAAAAAAAAGCCGAATTGGATATAATTCCACAGCAAACATAAAAAAGGGGGTGGACAAAAGTATTGGCACTGTTTGAAAAATCATGTGATGCTTCTCTAATTTGTGTAATTAACAGCACCTGTTACTTACCCGACGCACCTAACAGGTGGTGGAAATAACTAAATCACACTTGCAGCCTGTTGAAATGGATTAAAGTTGACTCCACCTCTGTTCTGTGTCCTTGTGTGACCACATTGAGCATGGAGAAAAGAAAGAAGACCAAAGAACTGTCTGAGGACTTGAGAAGCAAAATTGTGAGGAAGCATGAGCAATCTCAAGGCTACAAGTCCATCTCCAAAGACCTGAATGTTCCTGTGTCTACCGTGCGCAGTGTCATCAAGAAGTGTAAAGCCCATGGCCCTGTGGCTAACCTCCCTAGATGTGGACGGAAAAGAAAAATTGACGAGAGATTTCAACGCAAGATTGTGCGGATGGCGGATAAAGAACCTCGACTAACATCCAAACAAGTCCAAGCTGCCCTGCAGTCCGAGGGTACAACAGTGTCACCCCGTATTATCCAGCGTCAGCGTCTGAATGAGAAGGGACTGTATGGTAGGAGACCCAGGAAGACCCCACTTCTTACCCAGAGATATAAGCCAGGCTGGAGTTTGCCAAAACTTACCTGAGAAAGCCAAAACCGTTCTGGAAGAATGTTCTCTGGTCAGATGAGACAAAAGTAGGAGAAGGCCTCAACATAGAGATTACAGGAAAAAAGAGGCCTTCAAAGAGAAGAAGACGCCCCCTACAGTCAGACATGGCGGAGGTCCCTGATGTTTTGGGGTTGCTTTGCTGCCTCTGGCACTGGACTGCTTGACCGTGTACATGGCATTATGAAGTCTGAAGACGACCAACACATTGTGCAGCATCATGTAGGGCCCAGTGCGAGAAAGCTGGGTCTCCCTCAGGGGGGGGGGGGGGGAGGGGCGATACTTTTGGCCAACACTGTATGTAAAACCAGCAAATTAGGAGAAGGTGGACTTTGTATCCGTCATGTCTGTACCGGTCACTGCTATAGCTGATATACAGGATATAGACTGCAATGTACCACATAATCCAGACAGTTCTCATATTTAGGAGATCATACAGGAGTGTGCAGACTACAGCGCCGACAGAGAAGGAGTCTAAGGCCTAGTTCACACGGGCACGGAATAGCGTATTTTGGTCCCGATTTTGACATGGGAAGCCGCGTCAAAAAAAATCGGGACCAAAATACACCTTTCCGTATACGGTCAGTCGAGGTTTGACGCTCCGGAGTAGGCCCAAAATGAATGGGCCTAGTCCGGAGGGTGCTGCCGTGAGGCGGAGGCCGCGGCTCAATGAGTCACAGAATCCTCCTGAAGAAAGGGCAGCTCGCTTCTTTTTTCGTGAGCGACATGTTGCTAGATCGCTAGCGGTATCCATAGACCACTATTGTGAGGTCGTGGATTATGATGTGGATTCCGTGACAAAATCCGCCACCTCTGTCCCAGTGTGAACGAGCCCTAAACTGAACAGTGAGTTGTGAAGGTAAGAGAGTGGCAAGGGAATATATGCCTGAAATCTCAAAACAGACCCCAACATAAGTTGAATGGAGCAATAAAATTAGGTGACCTCAGATACAGTCACTGCTGATGTCATCAGAGCACTCGGTTTCCAATGGAAGAGATATTAGCGATGTGACTTTCCATTGACTCAAACTGCTCTGGAGTCACATCATGTAGCGAGACTGACACAGTAAACGACTTCAGAGAAGAGGTGAAAGTTTTTTGTCAATGACAGTATATAGGAGTAACAATCAGTATAAAAACTTACTGACTACTTTTGAGTAGTGTACCTCTTGGTGAGAAATTGTTGACAGCTAGACAAGTCTCTAAAACTCACAATATCAAACATATTTTGTCCATTTGGCAGACTTTGGGAGAGGACACGGAGAGGACTGGACTAAGAAGCAGAAATATAGCCTTGAGGAATTGCCAGCCACCTACAGTCCTATGAAAAAGTTTGGGCACCCCTATTAATCTTAATCATTTTTAGTTCTAAATATTTTGGTGTTTGCAGCAGCCATTTTAGTTTGATATATCTAATAACTGATGGACACAGTAATATTTCAGGATTGAAATGAGGTTTATTGTACTAACAGAAAATGCGCAATATGCATTAAACCAAAATTTGACCGGTGCAAAAATATGGGCACCTCAACAGAAAAGTGACATTAATATTTAGTACATCCTCCTTTTGCAAAGATAACAGCCTCTAGTCGCTTCCTGTAGCTTTTAATCAGTTCCTGGATCCTGGATGAAGGTATTTTGGACCATTTCTTTCTACAAAACAATTCAAGTTCAGTTAAGTTTGATGGTCGCCGAGCATGGACAGCCCGCTCTCAAATCATCCCACAGATGTTCAATGATATTCAGGTCTGGGGACTGGGATGGCCATTCCAGAATGGATGAAAACAAAGATTGTTCAACATAGTTGTTCAGGGGAAGGATACAAAACGTTGTCTCAGAGATTTAACCTGTCAGTTTCCACTGTGAGGAACATAGTAAGGAAATGGAAGACCACAGGGACAGTTCTTGTTAAGCCCAGAAGTGGCAGGCCAAGAAAAATATCAGAAAGGCAGAGAAGAAGAATGGTGAGAACAGTCAAGGCCAATCCACAGACACCTCCAAAGAGCTGCAGCATCATCTTGCTGCAGATGGTGTCACTGTGCATCGGTCAACTATACAGCGCACTTTGCACAAGGAGAAGCTGTATGGGAGAGTGATGAGAAAGAAGCCGTTTCTGCACGTACGCCACAAATAGAGTTGCCTGAGGTATGAAAAAGCACATTTGGACAAGGCAGCTTCATTTTGGAAACAAAAATTGAGTTGTTTGGTTATAAAAAAAAAAGGCGTTATGCATGGCGTCCAAAAAGAAACAGCATTCCAAGAAAAACACATGCTACCCACTGTAAAATTTGGTGGAGGTTCCATCATGCTTTGGGGCTGTGTGGCCAATGCCGGCATCGGGAATCTTGTTAAAGTTGAGGGTCGCATGGATTCCACTCAGTATCAGCAGATTCTTGAGAATAATGTTCAAGAATCAGTGACGAAGTTGAAGTTACGCCGGGGATGGATATTTCAGCAAGACAATGATCCAAAACACCGCTCCAAATCCTCAGGCATTCATGCAGAGGAACAATGACAATGTTCTGGAATGGCCATCCCAGTCCCCAGACCTGAATATCATTGAACATCTGTGGGATGATTTGAAGCGGGCTGTCCATGCTCGGCGACCATCTAACTTAACTGAACTTGAATTGTTTGTCCAAAATACCTTTATTCAGGATCCAGGAACTGATTAAAAGCTATAGGAAGCGACTAGAGGCTGTTATCTTTGTAAAAGGAGGATCTACTAAATATTAATGTCACTTTTCTGTTGAGGTGCCCATACTTTTGCACCGGTCAAATTTTGGTTTAATGCATATTGCACATTTTCTGTTAGTACAATAAACCTCATTACAATCCTGAAATATTACTGTGTCCATCAGTTATTAGATATATCAAACTGAAATGGCTGTTGCAAACACCAAAATATTTAGAACTAAAAATGATTAAGATTAATAGGGGTGCCCAAACTTTTTCATAGGACTGTATATACCTCCATGTCCTGCCGTATCTCATCTTGTATCCAAACTATAGGTGTAACATCTGTGGTAAATGTACTGCTATATACCATACACAGCCTGTATATACCTCCATGTCCTGCCGTATCTCATCTTGTATACAGACTACAGGTGTAACATCTGTGGTAAATGTACTGCTATATACCATACAGAGCCTGTATATACCTCCATGTCCTGCCGTATCTCATCTTGTATCCAGACTACAGGTGTAACATCTGTGGTAAATGTACTGCTATATACCATACACAGCCTGTATATACCTCCATGTCCTGCCGTATCTCATCTTGTATCCAGACTACAGGTGTAACATGTGTGGTAAATGTACTGCTATATACCATACACAGCCTGTATATACCTCCATGTCCTGCTGTATCTCATCTTGTATCCAGACTACAGGTGTAACATCTGTGGTAAATGTACTGCTATATACCATACACAGTCTGTATATACCTCCATGTCCTGCCGTATCTCATCTTGTATCCAGACTAGACCCTCCACCCACTTGTCCATTGTGTACACAGAGAGAGAGCCCCAAGCAGTGGGTATATACAGAGAGAGCCCTGAATGGTCAGTATATACACTGGGGGTCATTTATCATTTGCATCTTGTTCAAAGGGATCCTATCATGCAAACATTTTTTTTTTCTGAGTAACATGTCGCAATGGCCTTAAGAAAGACTATTCTTCTCCTACCTTTCATTGTCTTCTCCATGCTGCAGTTCCGTAGAAATCCTGGTTTTTGTCGGTATGCACATGAGTTCTCTCGCAGCACTGGGGGCGGGCCCCAGTGCTCAAACAGCACTGGGGGCGTCCCCAATGCTGCGAGAGAACTCTCTCCAGCGCAGCCTCCATCTTCCTCAGCAACGGCCTCTTCAACCTCTTGTTCCGCTGCAGGTTTCAGACTTCTAGACCTCGGGCAGAGAAGACTGCGCATGCCCAAAGGCCACAAGAACATGGCTGCTTACAATCCTGTGCAAGCAGCCATTTTCTTGTGGCCTGTGGGCATGCGCAGTCTGCTCTGCCCGAGGCCTAGAAGTCTGAAACCTGCACCGCAAGAAGATGGGTGACAACGACGTTGCTGAAGAAGATGGAGGCGGCGCTGGAGAGTTCTCTTGTAGTATTGGGGATGCCACCAGTGCTGTTTGAGTGTTGGGGCCCACCCCCAGTGCTGCGAGAGAAGTCATTTGCATACTGATAAAAACCGGGATTTCTACGGAACAGCGGCGCGGAGAGAACAACGAAAGGTAGCAGAAGAATAGACTTTCTTAAGGCTATTCCAAAACGTTGCTCAGAAAAAAAATGTGTTTGAAGGATAGGATCCTTTTAATCCTCAACAATCCAAATATCCAATTTACTAAAAACATTCAAATGGGTCATAAATTTGGCACAAAATTCACCTTATGGGACTTGGGATTCCAATACAATCAGTTATTTGGGGTCTTTATTAAGCTATTCAGGTTTTGTACATTTTTGGCACCATTTTGTATAACTCTATAGTAAAATGTTACCCCAGATAGGCCACGCACACTATCCCCGACAATACAGTAAAGTGAGGAATCTGCTGTAAAATCCTTCAGAATAGACACAAACACCTGATCCATTTTACACACAGAGGAGGAAACTTACAAGAAGGGGCAGAATTAGAAGGAGAAGGTACAAGAGGCCGATAAATGCCCCAGTGACTGGAGCAGCATTGCTGGGGTCTCTACAGTTACCATGCTGGGAGTTGTAGTCCTGCAGGAGCGGTAAGATGGAAGTGTTCCTGCGGCTCTGTACAACCGCCATCATCTCCTGACAGCCTGCGGCTGGGGGTTGTAGTCTCTGACTAGCCGGCTACTGTAATGTGTACAGGGCACAGGTCTATCCAGTAGTGAGGTGAATGCACTGACCTGCAGGTTAATAGCGCCCCCCACTGCCACCGCTCACACAGCCACAGAGTCAGAGCAGGAGGAAGAGCCCAACTTCAAGGAGGAGGAACCGGTCATGTGATAGCAGGAAGGGGTGGAGCTAGCGAGTGACTGACAACTGAGCTGTGGGTGCCGGTGTCAGGTAGTCAGACTACAGATTGAGACTAGGACTATATATATATATAATACATAGTGTATGACACTGTCAGGACTCCTAGGACTATATATATCTATAATACATAGTGTATGACACTGTCAGGACTCCTAGGACTATATATATATCTATAATACATAGTGTATGACACTGTCAGGGCTCCTAGGACTATATATCTATAATACATAGTGTATGACACTGTCAGGACTCCTAGGACTATATATATCTATAATACATAGTGTATGACACTGTCAGGGCTCCTAGGACTATATATATATAATACATAGTGTATGACACTGTCAGGGCTCCTAGAACTATATATATATCTATAATACATAGTGTATGACACTGTCAGGGCTCCTAGGACTATATATATCTATAATACATAGTGTATGACACTGTCAGGGCTCCTAGGACTATATATATGTATAATACATAGTGTATGACACTGTCAGGGCTCCTAGGACTATATATATATATATATATATATAATACATAGTGTATGACACTGTCAGGACTCCTAGGACTATATATATCTATAATACATAGTGTATGACACTGTCAGGGCTCCTAGGACTATATATATCTATAATACATAGTGTATGACACTGTCAGGGCTCCTAGGACTATATATGTCTATAATACATAGTGTATGACACTGTCAGGACTCCTAGGACTATATATATCTATAATACATAGTGTATGACACTGTCAGGACTCCTAGGACTATATATATCTATAATACATAGTGTATGACACTGTCAGGGCTCCTAGGACTATATATATCTATAATTCATAGTGTATGACACTGTCAGGGCTCCTAGGACTATATATCTATAATACATAGTGTATGACACTGTCAGGACTCCTAGGACTATATATATCAATAATACATAGTGTATGACACTGTCAGGGCTCCTAGGACTATATATATCTATAATACATAGTGTATGACACTGTCAGGACTCCTAGGACTATATATATATCTATAATACATAGTGTATGACACTGTCAGGGCTCCTAGGAATATATATATCTATAATACATAGTGTATGACACTGTCAGGGCTCCTAGGACTATATATATCTATAATTCATAGTGTATGACACTGTCAGGGCTCCTAGGACTATATATCTATAATACATAGTGTATGACACTGTCAGGGCTCCTAGGACTATATATATCTATAATACATAGTGTATGACACTGTCAGGACTCCTAGGACTATATATATCTATAATACATAGTGTATGACACTGTCAGGGCTCCTAGGACTATATATATCTATAATACATAGTGTATGACACTGTCAGGACTCCTAGGACTATATATATATATCTATAATACATACTGTATGACACTGTCAGGGCTCCTAGGACTATATATATCTATAATACATAGTGTATGACACTGTCAGGACTCCTAGGACTATATATATCAATAATACATAGTGTATGACACTGTCAGGGCTCCTAGGACTATATATATCTATAATACATAGTGTATGACACTGTCAGGACTCCTAGGACTATATATATATCTATAATACATAGTGTATGACACTGTCAGGACTCCTAGGACTATATATATCTATAATACATAGTGTATGACACTGTCAGGGCTCCTAGGAGTATATATATCTATAATACATAGTGTATGACACTGTCAGGACTCCTAGGACTATATATATATATATATATATATATATATATATATATATTACATAGTGTATGACACTGTCAGGACTCCTAGGAACCTATCTATAATACATAGTATTACATTTTCTAAAAGTTACCCTTTTTTGGGCAAAAGGTGCTTGTCCAAGGTTTTTTTTTTTTTTTTTAGGAAGAAACTGCTTTCCATTAAAAGTCAAAACTGATCCTGTATGGGAACAGGTGTCAAATGGATTTTTTTTAAAATTGAAAACTGTGTTATAGTAGAATGCTGCACCAGGCTACAGGAGAAGTGTGGCCCAGTGGCAGTTGCTGTGGCAAAATGTGTGGCAGTGGGACATGCCATAATATGATAGACCAGGCCAACAAAGATGTTAATTCTTAAGAAAAACAATTCTGAGGCTCCTGGAGGTGACACCCAGCACCAATACTACTTTGTTTGTCTGCTATGTTAGATTATTACACTCATTATTTACATAGTGTTTCCTTGGTTCTTGTTCTGTCCTGTGATAACAGGTTGGTGGGACAAGTCTCTTCCCTCTGGGGTGGATGAGTTCTCTCCTGTTATCTACAGCTCCGCCTGCTGGACAATCAGATCAGCTAATTGCAGTTTACTGATAAAGTCTCGGATGGTGTCAATTACTTTCTATGTAAACACAAAGATAACATTGAGTTTACTGCAGTCTTATCTCATGTAAGTTTTTTGTTTTGTTTTTTTAATCTAGATCCCTATGTAATGTAATAAACATTTACTGTACATATTATTTGATCTGCATTTATATAAGATAAGATTTATCATTGTTAAATGGCAATGTCATAGTGAGATGCTTGTAGAAGAATACAGGAAGGGAGAAGAAGAGACAAAGGCAAACAGAGGCAGATGGGAAACCCCCTTTTATTTTCAGAGTGATTGGTAACAATTCTGGCTGTGTTTTTGTTTTGTTTGTTTTTTTCCACAGTTTCACCTCTGCTAAAAAAAAACAAAAAAAAAAACAAAACACAGATCAAAGCAAATCGACTTTCACCCAAATGAAAAAAAAAAAAAAAAAAATCCTGGCCCCACAAAACAAAAAAAAACCCAAAACACCTTAGTCATCCCTGTACATGGAAATTTAAAGTTATTTTTAAGAAAAAGATGTCTGGATTTTTTTTTTTTGTGGGGGTTAGAATGTATATAAAACTCTGTAAATTTGATATCCCTGGAACCGTACCGAAAGGTGACAGGTCATTCTGGTTGTACAGGGACTGCTGTAAAAACGAAGCCTGTAAGGAAGTTGCACGAGTCCACTCTCTCGTCATTTCCCTATTCTGATTTTTTTTTCTATCTTCCCATTACATTGTACAGAATAATAAATGGTACAAATACAGAGAATAATTTGTCCTGCAGACATTAAACCCTCATATGGCTCCGAGAATGTGGAAAAAGGGGTTTGGAAGGGGAGGAAAAAAAAAAAAAAAAAGGCAGAAATCTCAGTGATGGGAAGGGGTTGATTGAGCATGCATTCCAACTGTGCTCACATACCGCAGATATTCTCCCTCACTTCCATCTATGACTTCTATCACTAATCTGCCTGTATTTGCTTCACTGACTACACTTTGTTCTAGTTCTCCTACTCTGAGGATTTTCTAGTCCTATTCAATGCTTTGCTGAACTAATTGCTGTGTATTACTATAGAAAATGGATTAATTGCTTTGGATCATGCAGCGATGAATAACGCATCCATCCTCTACTTCCACCATCACTGGAATGCCTCATATTCCTATCCCAGAGCATCTTATATACTCCTTGTGCCATCAGCCCTGTAATAAGGCTACCTCCTATTGGCTGAGAAGCTGTCCGGTGATGCCAGAATATCAGTCACGTGTCTCTTCTATATTTTCTCACTGTACAATATGGCAAGACCATTTTAGTTCATCTGAGACTAGTCACCATTTATTTGGGTTTGTTAAAAAAAAAAAGCCACCACATGTGCGTGTCCCATTTCTGCCCAGATTTCACAGATTGCTAAGGCCCCATTCCCACGGAGTAACGCGGCACTCAATCTGACACAAACACGTGTCAGCGTGAGCGCTTCAAAACAGAATCCCATTGACTTCTATGGGTTATGTTTAACGCGCATAATGCATTGAAATCAATGGATTAAAAAGCCTTCCGAAGACGGAATCCATTGAAGTCAAAGGGATTCTGTTTTGAAGCGCTCACTCTGACACTTGTTTACGTATCAGATTGAGTGCCGCGTTACTCCGTGGGACTGGGGCCTAAGACTCAGGTCTATGAGGGATTTAGGAAAAACAGGTGACCAATGCACACACAATGGTTGTAAAAATAAAACCACCATAATAAAATGTACAAATTTTTATTATCACAAGTAAAACATACAGAAGAATAAAAAAATCCTAAAAACAGCATTGTGCATCAATCTTAGCGAAACAGATGGAACCTGCACAAGGGGGGCACATACTTAATATCATACAATAGAGGAAGAGGATTTCATAAAAACAACAAGACCAATAATAGGAGCCAAAATTAGAATTTTCCTAACAATTAATAGTGGAGAGTCAGCCCAGTAACGCACACTGGCACCAGCAATTTCTCAAACCTTCAAAAATTTTGGGAAGTCCACAGTGCCCAAGACTGAAAGTGAACTCCTACTATACTACAACTATCAGCATCTACTCAAGGTCCCTCCCCAGTTTTCCTATAACATCTCAGACCTTCTATTACAAGAGGACTACACGCATATATTAAAGGGGTTGACCAGTCTGCACAGATCATCGGTGTATATACGTGCCCTTGTATATACACTAAAGTATTTGGCTTCAGGTCTCGTGGGCGCAGTCACTACAGTTCAGTTCAGTTCATTGACTGCTAAGCTGCAGTACCAGCGTCCAACCACAACATGAGGATTATGGCCTAAGGATAGTCCATAAAATCCATGTTCCTGGACAATCCCTTCAATATGACTGCTCCAGAGTGAGGTCTCTGATCTCTATGAAAACAAGCTCTGTCTAAAACATTTCCTACATTCTGAACATAAAATGGCTTCTCTCCCGTGTGAATTCTTGGATGTTCCAAGAACATGAGCAAAAGTTACTTTATTCTGTGAATTTGCAGATGTTTCTCACATTCAGAGCATGACAGTTACTTTTCTTTACCTTTGTGAACTCTTTGATGGTCAATGAGGCTATGTTTAGTGATAAAGCTTTGTTCACATTCAGAGCATGAATATGGCCTCGCCCCTGTGTGAATTCTTTTATGTTCATCAAGACGTGATTTATCAGCAAAACATTTCTCACATTCAGAGCATGAATATGGCTTCTCTCCTGTGTGAACTCTCTTATGCCTCTCAAGACCACTTTTACGCAAAAAGCATTTCCCACATTCTGGACATATAAATTCTTTAACCTCTGTGTGAAGGTTCAGATGGGTATCGAGATGTGATTTTGCGACATAACCTTTCCCACATTCTGGACATACATAAGGCTTCTCCCCTGTGTGAGTTCTCATATGTATATCAAGATTTTTTTTATATATAAAAGGTTTATCACATTCTGAGCAAAAAAACTTTTTCTCCTTCGTGTGAGTTAGTTGATGTCTCTGAAAACTTGAAGTCTGGCTAAAACATTTCCCACATTCAGGGCATTTAAATGGCTTCTCTCCTGTGTGAGTTCTCTCGTGTGTTATAAGAAATGCTTTACAGATAAATAATTTCCCACATTCAGAGCATTTAAATAACCTCTTTTCTGTGTGAACTCTCTGATGACGTTCAAGTTGACTTTTATGCAGAAAGGATTTCTCACATTCTTTACATGAGAATGGCTTCTCTCCTGTGTGAGTTCTCAGATGGGTTATAAGGATGGAATTCTGCTTACAAAGCTTTCCACATACGGGGCAGGTATGTCGCTTCTCTCCTGGGTGTAATCTCCGATGTTGCTCGAGATAGATTTTTATTTTGAATGATTCTAAGCATATATACGACCTTTCACCTCTGTGAATTCCCATGTGGCTGGAAAGAGAAGATTTCATTTTAAAATGTTTCCCGCAGTCAGAACATGTTAAAATTTCTCCCGCTCCAGTACTTTCATTCTGTGATTGATTGTCTTCTGCTTCAGAACAAGGAATTAGAAGGAAGTGTCCATGGGAGGCACTCATCCAGTCATCTTATAAAAAAAAAAAAAAAAAAAAAAAAAAAAAAATTGTATTAGACAGATCAGGAATGAATAAGACTTGACCTGAGTTTTCCAATCGTCTGGACTTAACCCAACACAAAACTTTTGGGGTTTATTCCCCCCCCCCCCCATGAAAAACTATTATACTCTGGGCTTATCAATTTGTTTAGTTTCACTAAATAGCGTTTTATTAAGTAAGAGTGGTAAAACATAAAAGCAGCTAATAGTAACATTACATGTACCCCAAAGTGGTACCAACTAAAGTTACAGCTTGTCCAGCAAAGAATAAGCCCTCATACAGATACATTGACTAGGGGGGGGGGGAATTGATTTTGTAGGTTGCAGATGAAAAAATTTGCCCAAACTACCCTCCGTCCTTAAAGGGATCCTATCATTAGAATCCTTTTTTTTTTTCTCTAACACATAGGAATAGTCTAAAGAAAGGCTATCCTTCTCCTACCTTTAGAAGTCTTCTCCGTGCCACCGTTTGGTAGATATTCCATTTTTCATCTTGATGCAAATAAGTTCTCTCGTAGCACTGGGGGCGGGCATGCGCAAACGACTCTGCCAGCAGGCCTCGGGAAGAGCCGACTGCACCTGTGTGTGGCCATTTTTAGTGGCCGCTTACTACAAGAGCTCACGTAAGCGGCCACAAAAAAAAAATGGCCGTGCACAGGTGTAGTTGGCTCTGCCCAAGGCCCACTGGCAAAGCAGACTGCGCATATGTAGAACATTGAAATCCAGGCTGGAAGATGACGCGTTGAGGCTGGTTCCTGAAGAAGATGGAGGTGGCACTGCAGAGTTCTCTCACAGCAATGGGTATGCCCCTACTGCTGTTTGCACGCTGGGGCCCGCCCCCAGTGCTGTGAGAGCACTCATTTGCATAAAGACGGAGAACGGAATATCTACCGAATGGCAGCGCGGAGAAGACATCTAAAGATAGAAGAATAGCCTTTCTTAAGACTATTCCTATGTGTTAGGCTCCCTTTAACAGTGAGAAAATTCCCAGTTGGCTCATACACATGGCATGAAAAGATACAATATATGGGTAACATGTACACATATCCAGTTCGGACTACAGCAAATTCAAAAGCAATGTAATGTATAAGGGGAGAAGAAAACCCAAGACGTATGAAAGGCTCTTACCCTTTGCTGACACTGATTTGGGGTTCTTCAGTCCACTCGTCGTTGCACTTTCAGTTCTTTCCTGGAGGAGCAGATGATGAAGGAAGAGTAGAAAGAGGAGGAGATAAGAATCCAGAGTTTATGTTATATCCAAGAAAAAGTAAAAAACAGAGATTGAATACAATTTGTCAAAGAGTAGAAGGATCCTAAGCAGCGATTAGACAGAATGTTTCTTTTCTTTTGCTGCAGGAAAAAAATTGGAGTCCGTCTTGGCGTGGAGAACTCGGATCATGGACACCAGTTGTTTAATGTCATCACTACTTTACAGGACCATTTACTGACAACTCTGGGTCATAGACTCTTCCAATACATGACAGTAATGTGTTAGCCTTAGCAGCAGCTGACTGGCATTTTGCTGTTATTTAGTCCATGATTTCCATCTACACTTCAGAACTAGACATTTATCTCCACTGAAGGTCAACTACCAAGTAGACAACCAAACAGGTGGAAGTTCACCACAATCTATTATGGAACCAGAAACCAATTGTAGCCACGACCGAGCACAGCCAACAATATCATCCAATAGAGCGGACACTCCACTGCTGCTGAGACGTGTAGTAGAAAGCTTCATGGCATCAATCTATAGAGGATTTACAGACATCTCAGCTTCATCTACCTGAGGATCCAGTGGGACATTCGGCTCTTGATCCTTTGGACAGTCCTGGGAATATGGAGGACTGGGACATCTGTCTGGTGGATTGCTTGGACTGGATCCATCTATAGGAAATATACACAGTGACTGAATACATTGTCTATATGTGATGAGCAGATGATGGGGAGTCTAGGTGACCCTATAATGTCCCGGTACTGCTTGTCCCATTCCCTTTAATAGTCCTTGCAGACCGAGATGGTATGGACATTTACATATAAGGTAAAGAGATTCCCCCCCCTTCATACCTTCTATATATTTACCAGTGTTTCTATTTTACCAGAGCCAGCACACAGGGGGTCTATTAATGCACCATCTTGTGGATGTTTTTGTGAACTACACCTGCCTATACTTGCCATTGTAATTTGAGTTGCCAGTGTACAGGAATGTCCAGTATGATCGGGTGACCTTCATGACCAATCAAGCTCCCTTGACTGGCCTGGAGGAGGAGGAGTTACAGCCCCCTCGAGGGGGGTTGGGGACCTTTTGTCTGGGTCTTTTGTGTGGAGCTAGCTGTAGACACAGACATGTGGAGCTGAAAATGGCAGCCAAGTCTCAGGGCACTCCAAGCAGAGATGTCTTTTCCTCTGTACTCAAGATCCTCCTCAAAGAGTGTTTCCCTCTGAAGCTCCAAGCCTACAAGCACTAAAGTTGACGGACCTGTCTTATCCATACACCTGGGACTTCTACACGTATCTCTCTATTCAAGTAAGTCTTTGGGACAAATCTATATTTAAGAAGCCCATAGCTAGTCTGGCAGAATTTGAGGGTTTCCTGCTGTTGACAATTCTATTTGCTCTCCTACATACGTGTACCCAGTTTGTTGAGGACTAACCCCCTGGATACAGGCCATCTTTACAAGTATATACAAGTTTAACTACCCAAGCAACTACGAATTAAACTATCCAAAGCATTTCTGCTCCAAGCTCCATCACCTGCTAACTGGACACTACCTACAAAGATCGCTGTATTGTATGTGAAGAATTACTCCATATGTACATTTATATTACTTTGTCCTGCTAGTAAAAGAGCAACGACTACCCCCGAGACCTGGTTGTCTGTTGTCATTGTCAGATATCACATGGGGGTGGGTAGTCGGGGACATCAAAAAGGAGATTTTGTGCACATTTGGGGCCCAGGGACCCCCTGAAAGCCGGCCACATCTGATATATTACCCGTGATACCAGCCCTGGCCCTCCTGAGTGTTATAACCCTCATACCTGGTCTCCTCTATCATCAGGAAGGTCTCCTCTTACCTGCTGATGTGAGGGGCTGCTGATCCTCCATCATCACCTCCTTGTACAGTTCCTTGTGTCCTTCTAAATACTCCCACTCCTCCATGGAGAAATAGACAGTGACATCCTGACACCTTATAGGAACCTGACAACACAATGACACAGTCATCCCCAGAGCCCTCCCTTGGTGTTCTTGTATAATGTCCCAGCATTCCCAGCAGCGCTCACCTCTCCGCTCAGCAGCTCAGTGATCCTGCTGGTAAGTTCTAGGATCTTCTGCTCATGTCTCAGTGAATGAGATGGAGGCTCGGTGATGGGGCTCGAGGTCCCGCTCCATTCTTCTGCCACACGGGGTGTCACACACTCACCAGACGACTTCTTCACTACTGTGTAATCCTGTGTATGGTGAGACACTACAGGTCACTACAGAGAGTCTAAGAATCCTTCACCTGTCTAGTCATTTCCCTGGTTTATTCCTAGCTTCCTCTGACCTAGAAGTCCTACAATAGAGTTATTGTATGTTCAATGTAAAAATAGAACAAGGCCAAACATTATGTACAGTCTTGAAATTTGAAAAAAAAAAAAAAAAAAAGTTCACATGACCTTCGCTGTGCACCATAGTGCATAGTGGATCCTAATTGGATAAAATTATCCACAATTCAATTATATCATTTAAAGCTGTTGTACACTACAGAATACACAAGGTTTGAGGAGGCTAGAGATAAGAGTGATGTCATGTGAAAGTCTCACCTCTCCAGTTATGAAGAAGACGATCTCCAGGGCCAGCTCTAATATCCTGGCGGCCATGTAGTTTCTGTGGTTATCCACCACTGCAGGATCTTTTTCTATTATGACCTCCTTGTACAGTTCCTTGTGCCTTTTTAAATACTCCCACTCCTCCATGGAGAAATAGACAGTGACATCCTGACACCTTATAGGAACCTGACAACACAATGACACAGTCATCCCCAGAGCCCTCCCTTGGTGTTCTTGTATAATGTCCCAGCATTCCCAGCAGCGCTCACCTCTCCGCTCAGCAGCTCAGTGATCCTGCTGGTAAGTTCTAGGATCTTCTGCTCATGTCTCAGTGAATGAGGTGGAGGCTCGGTGATGGGGCTCGGGGTCCTGCTCCATCCTCCTGACACACGGGGTGTCACACACTCACCAGACGACTTCTTCACTACTGTGTAATCCTGTGTATGGTGAGACACTACAGGTCACTACAGAGAGTCTAAGAATCCTTCACCTGTCCAGTCATTGCCCTGGTTTATTCCTAGAGATAAGAGTGATGTCATGTGAGACTCTCACCTCTCCAGTGATCAAGGAGATGATCTCCAGGGCCAGCTCTAATATCCTGGTAGACATGTGGTTTCTGGCCTCGGCCTTCCCTGGTGGGTCACGGATGGAGAGGACCATTGTCTTGCTAAAAATTTTTTTTATCTGAGAGTCCTCAACCTGCGAGAAAACAAGGACAAGTGTGTATAAATTCCCATCTTACATGTAGTAGAACATCTCACTAGTTCAGAATTCTCAAGGACTTCTAGTATGTAACGGAAGAGACTTATAGTAAATTAGCGTTACCCGCAACTTCACTCCCTGCGCCAATCACCTCTTACACAGGCCCACATTTCCCCGCCCACCTTTCCCGCGCATGCGCAGCAACGTCGAGCCAGTTTTTTCGTTGTGCCGCACTCAAGCCCACCACTGCCATCCACGCACAGCATCCGGTACCTGGCCGTGGCACGCTACAACATCCCCCGCCAGTGCAACACATACCAACTCCCCCAGGTGGCCTCACTACCTATTCCCTCCCACCATCCCTATCCCCCTCTAACGCCCCCCTCTCAAAGCACCCCCCCAGGACCCCCTGCCTTATACCCCCCCCCCCCCCCAATCCACCACCCGAACCCCCTTTATATTCCATTTCTTTTGTAGCCATTCTTGGCTCAAAAAAAAAAAAAAAAAAAAAAGAAAAAAAAAAAGGGCTGCATTTCTGCAACTTGGGGCCTTAGCCTAAAAGGGTTTTATGAAACTTAGGATGGATCGTCCATTGAAGATGTCGATCCCTGTTAGGGCAAGTTCACACACTGTTTTTTTGGTCAGGATTTTGAGGCTGTATCCAACTCAAAACCCTGATCAAAAACATGGCTCCCATTGAAATCAATGGGAGCCGGTCAGTCAATGGGAGCGACATTCTCATTCTTCAGGCAGAGTCGCCTCACAATTCGGCCTGAAGACACTCCCTTCTCTGGACTAGGCTCATTCATTGGCCTCCGCATCAGGTCCTGATCCAAAAAACCCCATGTGAATTTACCCTTACAGGCCATGTGGTGTCACATTCATCAGTCTGAGCTACGATACCAAGCATAGCCATTGCACAAATGTACATCGCTGTACTTAGAGGCAAATACTTAGAGGCTGCAGGACTCACTCAAACACGGCATCTTCTGGAAACAGCTAATCTTCCGGGGCAACTCATAAATTTCATATGGTCATAAATGTACCAACACAATATAGGTGACATATTATAGCTGCACAGTGCAGACTATAAAAACAAAGCCCGTAAGGAAGTCTCTCAAACACAGTTTTTCTCTAATTCCACCCCATTCTGAATTTTTTTTTCCTGCTTTTCAGTCCTTTGTACAGAACGTTGAATGGCGGCATTATCAAGTACAATCTGTCCAGAAACATTAAACCCTAAGACTACTGAAATCTAAAACTACAAAATTCTAAGGTGGACTTTGTATCGCTCATGTCTGTATAACGGATTACTGATAATATGATATATTTACCGGTCACTGCTACCCTAATTCCCCAAAAATAAGACACCCCCCCCCCCTTCACCTTCTGGACCACCTACAACCGGCAGTCAAGACGGTGCTCCGCTAAGGAATCGCAGGCATGACTGCCGATTGTTCCCCGTTCCAGCCGCTGCATAAGACATCCCCAAAAAAAATAAGACAGGTCATATATTTCGGAAGAGAATTTAATATAAGACACTGTATTTTGGGGGAAACAGGGTATCACTTCTATACAGGATACAGACTGCAATGTACCACATACACCAGACTGTTCTCATCTTCAAGACCACAAAGTCATACAGGAGCGTTCGCACTACAGCGCCGACAGATAGGATAGCAGGCGGTTGTGGCAAGAGGGTGTGGCAGAATAATGGAGCATAAAACCTTATAACAGAATTCAATGGCGCATTAGACGACCTTAGGTGCAGCCACTGCCGATGTCATCGGAGCACACAGTTTCTAATGGCGGAGATATTAGTCATGTGACTTTACATTGACTCTGAAGTGAGTGACAGGAGTCGCCATCTGACTGGGAGCCAAAAACTGACTTACCCCAATTAATCTGTTTATAACCTAATATTATCATGTCCTGTGCCCTACAGCAGCCAGGGGTCATACGATTGGTTCAATCCTGCCTGTAATGTGGAGAGACTGCCCCCTGCTGGTGTGATTAGGTGCAGACCATCACATAGGACGTTCAGTCACCTCTAGTAGTGATACAAGGACACTAACAGCTTAGTGATACACATAGGAAACCCCGACACTGCCATATGTGCGGTCCGTCATGGCAAGTGGACAACTAGTACCAGAGGATAACGCTCGTTATAGCCGGGCCTGTCGTCTGGATACAAGATGAGATACGGCAGGACATGGAGGTATATACAGGCTCTGTATGGTATATAGCAGTACATTTACCACACATGTTACACCTGTAGTCTGGATACAAGATGAGATACGGCAGGACATGGAGGTATATACAGGCTCTGTATGGTATATAGCAGTACATTTACCACACATGTTACACCTGTAGTCTGGATACAAGATGAGATACGGCAAGACATGGAGGTATATACAGGCTCTGTATGGTATATAGCAGTACATTTACCACACATGTTACAGGCCTGTAGTCTGTATACAAGATGAGATACGGCAGGACATGGAGGTATATACAGGCTCTGTATGGTATATAGCAGTACATTTACCACAGATGTTACACCTGTAGTCTGTATACAAGATGAGATACGGCAGGACATGGAGGTATATACAGGCTGTGTATGGTATATAGCAGTACATTTACCACAGATGTTACACCTGTAGTCTGGATACAAGATGAGATACGGCAGGACATGGAGGTATATACAGGCTGTGTATGGTATATAGCAGTACATTTACCACACATGTTACACCTGTAGTCTGGATACAAGATGAGATACGGCAGGACATGGAGGTATATACAGGCTGTGTATGGTATATAGCAGTACATTTACCACAGATGTTACACCTGTAGTCTGGATACAAGATGAGATACGGCAGGACATGGAGGTATATACAGGCTCTGTATGGTATATAGCAGTACATTTACCACACGTTACACCTGTAGTCTGGATACAAGATGAGATACGGCAGGACATGGAGGTATATACAGGCTCTGTATGGTATATAGCAGTACATTTACCACAGATGTTACAGGCCTGTAGTCTGTATACAAGATGAGATACGGCAGGACATGGAGGTATATACAGGCTGTGTATGGTATATAGCAGTACATTTACCACAGATGTTACAGGCCTGTAGTCTGTATACAAGATGAGATACGGCAGGACATGGAGGTATATACAGGCTGTGTATGGTATATAGCAGTACATTTACCACAGATGTTACACCTGTAGTCTGGATACAAGATGAGATACGGCAGGACATGGAGGTATATACAGGCTGTGTATGGTATATAGCAGTACATTTACCACAGATGTTACAGGCCTGTAGTTTGGATACAAGATGAGATACGGCAGGACATGGAGGTATATACAGGCTGTGTATGGTATATAGCAGTACATTTACCACACGTTACACCTGTAGTCTGGATACAAGATGAGATACAGCAGGACATGGAGGTATATACAGGCTGTGTATGGTATATAGCAGTACATTTACCACAGATGTTACACCTGTAGTCTGTATACAAGATGAGATACGGCAGGACATGGAGGTATATACAGGCTCTGTATGGTATATAGCAGTACATTTACCACACATGTTACACCTGTAGTCTGGATACAAGATGAGATACGGCAGGACATGGAGGTATATACAGGCTCTGTATGGTATATAGCAGTACATTTACCACAGATGTTACAGGCCTGTAGTTTGGATACAAGATGAGATACGGCAGGGAATGGAGGTATATACAGGCTGTGTATGGTATATAGCAGTACATTTACCACACATGTTACAGGCCTGTAGTTTGGATACAAGATGAGATACGGCAGGACATGGAGGTATATACAGGCTCTGTATGGTATATAGCAGTACATTTACCACAGATGTTACACCTGTAGTCTGGATACAAGATGAGATACAGCAGGACATGGAGGTATATACAGGCTCTGTATGGTATATAGCAGTACATTTACCACAGATGTTACACCTGTAGTCTGGATACAAGATGAGATACAGCAGGACATGGAGGTATATACAGGCTCTGTATGGTATATAGCAGTACATTTAGCATAATTGTTACAACTCAATTGTGTCAAAGTTTTGAGTCCTAAAATTCACCTTAAAGAAAGTCTATCACCTCCCCCGGCCACTGCTATAATGCTGTACAAGTCAGTCTGTACCTTTGATATATAGATAGCACTCCCTGAGGATGTGTGTGCAAAGTAGTTTCAACTAATATGCAAATGAGGGCCACAGAGCATGGGGGCGTTGTCAATCCCTGAGCACAGCTGCATCATTAGTAACCACTCTCTGACTTTTTGTCCAGCCCCTGGGGAGTAGAAGATTCACATCATACAGCATACTACACATGTGTGGCGCTCAGTAACGTCAGTGCCTGTATGATGCCGATCCTCAATAGCCTACAGGCTGAACAAGAAGCCAGAATGAGAGTGGTTAATGATGACACAGTTGTGCTTGGTGCTGCACCAGGGATGGTGATAGATTCCCTTTACCTTGTGATTCCACTAATGTCAGATACATTACTCATGTCCTGGACTGCAGTCGCCTATTTTTGCCGCCTTTTTGTGAAATGGGCTTTACATAACCGTATTGTAAATTGTTACCCCAGATAGGCCACACCCACTATCCCTGACAATACAGTAAAGTGAGGAATCTGCTGTAAAATCCTCCAGAATAGACACAAACACCTGATCCATTTTACACACAGAGGCGGAAACTTACAAGAAGGGGCAGAATAAGGGCCCCTTCACACGAAGTTTACGCTCTGTGTATTTTGTACATTTTACACATGTAAAAATACACGTGTAAAATGTAGTTAGCCATTCAGTTCAATGGCATGGTCGTATAACGCGCGTCTATTTGCATGTGTTTTTGCATGTGCAAAAAGACGCACGTTATACGACCCTGCCATTGAACTCAATGGCTAACTACATTTTACACGTGTATTTTTACATGTGTAAAATGTACAGAATACACGGAGCGTAAACTCCGTGTGAAGGGGCCCTTAGAAGGAAAAGGTACAAGAGGCAGTGACTGGAGCAGCATTGCTGGGGTCTCTACAGTTACCATGCTGGGAGTTGTAGTCCTGCAGGAGCGGTAAGATGGAAGTGTTCCTGCGGCTCTGTACAACCGCCATCATCTCCTGACAGCCTGCGGCTGGGGGTTGTAGTCTCTGACTAGCCGGCTACTGTAATGTGTACAGGGCACAGGTCTATCCAGTAGTGAGGTGAATGCACTGACCTGCAGGTTAATAGCGCCCCCCACTGACACCGCTCACACAGCCACAGAGTCAGAGCAGGAGGAAGAGCCGGTCATGTGATAGCAGGAAGGGGCGGAGCTAGCTAGTGACTGACAACTGAGCTGTGTGTGCAGGTGTCAGGTAGTCAGACTACAGATTTACTGAGATTGGGCGGGACAGTCCATGCAGTGGTGATCTATATGATCTGAGCTGCAGTAGTGCAGACACAGGGGTCAGAATGTAATGAAAGACCCCCCACCAAAAAAAAAAAAATTTATTAAAAATAAGCCTCCCATAAAGTGGCCGTTCCCTGCACCAGTCGGGGCTCTTAATAAGACATCTATAATATGACTATGTTAGAGGATTACGCCGGGGTCCGGAGGGTGACTTTACATCTAAATATGTGAATTTGGTATTGGGAGCAATTGTTGAATTTGACTAATTTCTCAGCTT